>NC_142398.1:1010000-1017500 GCF_059441095.1 Idiotropiscis lumnitzeri | reverse complement strand
CTCCGATGATTGAAATGTGAACGGAATGCGACACACGTCAAACAATTGGATCAAGGTCGCAACTGTTGCAAGAGCCTAGCAAGGTCGCTGAATTGCACTTTGGAAAAGCGGCGCTGTACTCTCTCTCACTCTGTGACGGCTGCGCTGCACTCTTTCACTCTGTGGATGGATGACTTTTAATTCAAAACAAAGACCAACTGATTGAAGGTTGAAATAATTACGGTGCGCATCAAAATTGGATCATTTAAATATATTTTGATAGCTGTCAATTTAAGGACTAAATACATGAATTAAATGAATTAAATTGAGGATGGATTAAAGGATGTAAAATAGCACCGTAATTAAAGGACAAGCTAAGGAGCCACGTGAGCACCAGGTTAATTGAAATAATCAACATTTAAAACGAATTGCAGTGTGCAAGAAAACAGAGTGGTTCCAATTGAGAAGCAATAACTGTCATACAAAACTTTACCATGAGCGCCTCAGAAACTGAAAAACTGCTTAAGTCAAGAATTGCCTCCCGTAAAGCAAAAATGGGATTTTGTACTCGCAAAATGAATTGCTTAAAGGAATGGATGAATATTTCTAATGATGATTTCGATATGGAGAGATTTGAACAGGACCTAGAATCTTATAGGATTGCCATACGGGAATTCAAGGAGGTGCATCAATCTGTGCATGATCTCCTAACAGAGGGGGAACAGGAGTCCGATATAAGTGAATGGTATGAGCCCAGAATGACAAATCTTAATTACTTCTTGAAGGAAGTCGATGCATGGACACAGGACAAAAGGTTACAAGACCAGAAAGTATCTCATACACTGCGCAAACAGCTTCAGGACACGGCACCGGACCTGATGAAACCACTGGACTCCATATCCACCATATTGACCACCTCATCAGTTTCTTCCGCATGCAGGAAGGCAGAGGCTGAGAAGGCAGCTCTTCAGGCCCGTGCTGCTGCATTGAAAAGGATGCAAGCTCTGAAACTTGAGGAGATGAAACTTAAGATGGAAATGGAAAAGATGGAGTTGGAAACGGAAATTGCGGCTTCAGATGCCAAAATAAGAGTCCTTCAAAGTTTTGAGGAAGAAAAATGTTTTGAACCTGATGAGATGATGGAACCTACGGATGGCATGAATGCCTATCTTGATGATGAGGCCTCCAAACAATGTTTCAATCCAAGTCCAGAAGTGGAGTTTAATGAGATAAAGAATTTGCCTAAAACGCCATTGCAGAGGATCTTGGAAATTCAACACCCTCAGCCGAATGGACAGGAAAATGGGCTAAGTGAATCCAGGGCAGCTAGACAGACTAGTGTTTCCACTCAGCCTAGAGCCCATAGCTCCCAAAGAGCGCACAGTCAAACCACGCCTCAAAGCCGATCCAGTGGGCGTGGTCAATCCAGAGCTCACACACCTCCTCTAAATCAAATCCATGCTCATTCCAGCAGTCGCGGTGGTGGTGTCACTACTGGGGCGCGTGTGGTGGTGGTGTCACTACTGGAGCGGGCGGCGATATCGCTGACCTGATCTTAATGCAACATAAGCTGGCCTTACTACCGACCAGGGAGGTCACTGTGTATAATGGTGATCCATTGGCGTATCATTCTTTCATCCGTGCATTTGAATATTTAATTGAGGACAAGACTAGTAGCAGCGTAGACAGGCTCTACTTTCTTGAGCAATACACCTCTGGGCAAGCCAGGGATCTTGTACGCAGTTGCCTGCACATGGATGCACAACGAGGTTATGCTGAAGCCAAGCGACTATTGGAGAAGCAATTTGGAAATGAAGTTAAAGTCACTAGCGCATACCTCGAGAAGGCACTGAAATGGACACCTATCAAAGGGGATGATGGAAAAGGACTGCAAGCCTATGGACTATATCTAAGAGGATGCCATAACGCCATGCAAGATTTAGATATGGATGACCTTGATGTTCCCTCCAATCTCAGGATCTTTGTGTCTAAGCTTCCATACAAGCTGCGTGAAAAATGGAGGGGAGCAGCTTATGAAACCTTTCAAAGAACGAACAGGCGAGCTCGATTTCAGCATCTCGTGGAATTTCTAGAAACAAGCTGATATCTTGTTGGATCCGTTGTTTGGGGATTTAAATGATTCGCTCCCTAGCCATAAGATGGCGCCAAAAACCAAGACAACTGATTACAGACTACAAAGGCATAAAGTAAGTAGCTTTGTAACAGCAGTGGTGGAGGCAAAAGCTACAGGCCAACCAACCAGGCAGGCAAGCATTGTCACATGTGGATTCTGTAAAGGAAAACATGGACTTAATGACTGCAGAAGGTTTAAGTTGCAAACGCATATGTCAAAAGTGAACTTTCTAAAGGAAAACGGTCTCTGCTTTGGATGCCTAACCAAAGGACATTTGAGCCGTGACTGTAGACGTAAGATGACATGTGAGAAATGTCAGAAGAGGCATCCAACACTTCTTCATATGAGTGACAAGAATACTGTTGTGGAAACTGAGCAATTTCAACCAAAGACCACAACCGCGGATAAAAAGGATAAAAGAGAAACAGAAGAGGCGGAGGAGACTTCTGTGATTAGTGCCAATCTTGTTGCAACTGGAGGTGCAATCGGAAAGGATTATGCTCTGGCAATAGTGCCAGTTAGAGTTAAGATGGTGAAGGGAAATGAGTTCGTCACCACTTACGCATTCCTCGATCCCGGGGGCACAGCAACGTTCTGCACGGAGAACCTAATGAACCAACTGAAGGCTAGAGGACGAAAGACTCAAATCCTACTGCAAACAATGGGACAGGAGAAGCTGGTCCCGAGTCATGAGCTGATAGGTTTGGAGGTAGGAAATTTGGAAGGTGAAACCTACCTTGAAATACCTAGGGTCTACACCCAGGAGAAGATACCAGTCTCAAAGCAGCACTTGCCCACTCAAAGGAATTTAAGGAGATGGGCGTATCTCAAGGATCTCAAATTTAAGAAAATCGACTCGGATATCGGCCTTCTCATTGGCATCAACATTCCAAAAGCACTGGAACCTTGGGACATCATCACCAGCCGAGATAACGGACCATATGCGGTTAAAACATTATTAGGATGGGTGGTTAATGCTCCACTCAAATCTTGCACCGCTAATGAAGGATGTGGACCTCCTGAAGTAACATCCAATCGCATTTCTGTTGCTAGTCTGGAGGAACTCCTCATCAGGCAATACAATCGGGATTTCTCTGAAAAGGAGTACGAAGAGAAAAGTGAGATGTCAGCTGAGGTTAGAAGGTTCATGGATATCGCCTCGAGTTCGGTTACCCTCCAAGATGATCAATACTCCTTACCTCTGCCTCTGCGCAATGAGGATATTATCATGCCCAAAAACTACAAAATGGCAGAGGAGCGAGCCAAGAATTTGAAAAGAAAATTCAGAAGAGATCCAAACTACGCATTAGGGTATACCAACTTTATGAATGATGGAATCACAAAGAAGTATGCGGAGAAAGTGCCACAGGAACAGTTGCATCGAGAAGATGGCAAAGTTTGGTACATTCCTCATCATGGGATCTATCATAAGCAGAAGGGCAAACTTCGAGTGGTGTTCGACTGTACCTCAACATACAAAGGCACATCTCTCAACAAAGAACTCACACAAGGCCCCGATCTGACAAACACATTGATGGGTGTTTTGCTCAGGTTCCGACAAGAACCGATTGCGATTATGGGAGATATTGAGGCAATGTTCTATCAGGTAAAAGTTCATAAGGAACACCAAGATCTGCTAAGGTTCCTTTGGTGGCCTGGCGGTGACACCAGCCAGCCCTTGGAAGTGTACCGCATGAGAGTCCATCTCTTTGGTGCGGTGTCATCACCCAGTAAAGCAAACTTTGCTTTAAAGCAAACTGCAGAGGACAACCTCAAGAGATATGAAGAGGAAGTGACTGAGACCATTAAATCCAACTTTTATGTTGACGATTGCCTTAAATCCGTCCCAACAGTGAAAGAAGCTATTGAGATAACCATGGACCTCCAAGATGCTTGCTCACAGGGAGGCTTCACGCTGACAAAACTTGTTAGTAATAGCCGTGAGGTATTGGCGTCCATCCCTGAGGAGCGTAGAGCAAAGCTAATTAAAGACATAGACCTGGACAGAGAAAAGCTGCCATTCGAGTGGGCACTTGGGAGACAATGGAACATCGAAAGTGATGTATTCACCTTCAAAACCACCACCAGAACCAGACCGCCTCTCTGCGGTTAGCTCTGTCTATGACCCATTTGGATTCCTTTGCCCATTCATCCTGAAAGCCAAACAAATCCTCCAAGAGCTCTGTAGAGCAAAACTGGGCTGGGACGAAGCCATCCCAGTGGACTTCTCCAAGGCATGGCAGAGATGGGTCACTGAATTGGAGCGTCTGGGTTCATTTCAAGTTGACCGATGTATGAAGCCAAAAGACTTTGGGGAGGTAATAGCGGTGGAACTACACCACTTTTGTGATGCTAGTGAGTTGGGTTATGGCACTGCGAGCTACTTAAGATATACTGATAGCATGGGAAAAGTTCACGTGGCATTTGTCCTGGGAAAGTCAAGAGTAGCACCACTAAAACAGATGACTATTCCCAGGCTGGAGTTGGCAGCCGCTACACTTGCCGTGAGGGTGGACAGAATGCTGAAGAAGGAGCTACAGCTTGCACTTACGGACTCTAATTTCTGGACAGATAGTACGTCTGTACTGAAATATATTCGTAACCAAACCAAGAGATTCCACACGTACGTAGCCAACAGTGGCATTATTCGTGATCTTTCTCAAGAGAAGCAGTGGCGACATGTAAGCTCGCAAGCCAACCCGGCAGATGATGCTTCACGTGGGCTGCATGTAAATGCATTCCTAAAATCATCAAGGTGGCTGATGGGGCCGGAATTCCTGAAGAAAAGATTGGCCGAAGATCCCAGATGACCTGGGGCAGATCGCCTCTGATGACCAGGAGGTGAAAAATGACATCACTGTGAACATCACACATGTAAAAGGAAAAAATCCAGTAACCAGACTAGTGGAGTATTACTCCTCTTGGGATCGTCTAAAGAGGGCTGTGACCTGGCTTTTAAAGTTGAAAACACGGCTTCTTGTGCTTGGTGAGAGGAGAAAGGACCTCGCGAGGGCCAATCCAGGATTGACACAAGAAGAAAATTGTCTGTCAGCAGAGGATATAAAAGAGGCCGAAAAGGCCATTATCCAATTTGAACAGAGACAGCACTTTGGACAAGAACTTGACCTCTTGATGATGGGGAAAACTGTCAAACGAAACAGCCCTATCTGTAAATTGGATCCTATTGTGGATCATGGTATCCTGAGAGTGGGAGGGCGAATTAGTAAAATGGCTATGCCAGCAGAGCAAAAGAACCCAATTATCCTGCCCAAAGGTTCTCACATCTCTAAACTGATCCTGCAAAAGATCCACCAACAGGTTGGACACTCAGGAAGGAGTCACATGATTTCAAAACTACAAGAGAGATTCTGGCTATCTTGTGCCAATTCTTCTGCAAGAAGGATAATTAAGAGCTGCGTTTTCTGCAGGCGTATGCAAGCAAAGGTGGAGGAGCAGAAAATGTCCGACCTTCCAGAAGACCGCCTCTTACCGGATCTCCCACCCTTCACCCATGTGGGTGTTGATTACTTTGGCCCTTTTGACGTAAATTATTGTTTTGTGTTTGATTCTTTGCAGAAACTATCAATTGTTGCCCCCTTGAATTATTAGTTCGGGTAATTGATTTGCTATGGCATCACCAATTAGGTGCCGGAATGTTGGGGCCAGAATGAATATATTATTTGACACCACTGTTGCCTTACTGGGCACCGCAGTATGGAGGGTGCCCTCTGTAGACTAGGGATGGTGGTGTGACCTATGAACCTTTAAGTTTCATGATTATTGCACCTGTGGGAAGTGTGGGACTTGGAAGACAGCGGAACAGTATTTGACCAGATCACAACTAAAACAAACTATTATACTGATTAATTTCTTTGTAGTTTGGAATGGAGGACGAGGACGAATAATTTTGAGTCAAGCGCACGTGACATACAAATGCACGTTAATCTTGTTTACAGTAAATTGACAACTTGGATCGCCACTCGTTCAATTGTGACTGCTTCTTTAACCCCGCACGAGTGGCTTATTTTGAGACAACGGAAGGCCACTACAATGTGTGTATATGTGTGTGTATGTATATGTATGTATGTATATGTAAATATATGTATATGTATATATATGTATGTATGTATATATACATATGTACCGTATTTTCGCAGTCATAAGGCGCACTTAAAAGTCCCAAATCTTCCCCTAAACTAACACAGCGCCTTGTAAGGCGACTGCGCTCATTATATGGACAAAGTATCACTCGCGACCATCAACCCTTTTACTCATTGGGCTGTTCGGAGTGCATGTTAGCACACCCTGCTGGACAAAGTGTGAGTCATCTATGCTTCAAAGTGCCCATTACTATACATTATGTGACTATGGTGTTTGGGTGATGGTGTGGGAGAAAGCTAGACAAAAGGGCAGCTGTCCACAATGTTGTCGTCTGTCTTATCATTTATGTTATTGCAAGCAAGAAACGTCCCAGGTTTAGACAACAGACAAAAAGCCCAAAGCATAACAGCACCATCTCTCTAAACAGCCATGCAACTCTCTCTAAACAGCCATGCAAATCTCTCTAAACAGCCATGTGATTGGCTGAGTCTGAGTGGCTCCCAGAAGGCATTGCTCTAATGGCTCCCAAAAAGCCATTGCTATATCATTTTGTGTTATTTTTATTTCTTTTTGGTATGTTGATGGCATGAGAGATACATGTTTTGTGTTAATCTTATTTCTTTGTTTCATTGTTTGCTTGTATGCTGTTTTTTTGTTTTTTTTTTCGTTTTTTTTGAAACCGTGACTCTAAGGAGTGTGGTGACCAGTGAAGTCCCTCCCCTGACGTAGTCTTGTAGACTATTGCCATGATACCTATTATTGGTTAGAGTCAATGTTAATGATAGCGATTGTCAATGGTATCATGGCAACTGTCTTTGAAATGTGATGATTGCTTATGGTATTGAGGCAAAGTGAATTGCCATGGGCTGAGTCAGCTCGAGCAGCCGAGCTATTGCTATGCTAAAAGCAGCTGAGCTAGCGACTTGAGCAGCCGAGCTATTGCTATGCTAAAAGCAGCTGAGCTAGCGCCTTGAGCAGCCGAGCTATTGCTATGCTAAAAGCAGCTGAGCTAGCGCCTTGAGCAGCCGAGCTATTGCTATGCTAAAAGCAGCTGAGCTAGCGCCTTGTAAGGCGGCGCGCCCAGTGTGTGCTTCAAAGACAGAAATAGCGCCCTCAACAGGTGTTGCGCCCTTTGAGGCATACGGTATATATATATGTATGTATATATATATATATATGCATGTATATATATATATATGCATGTATATATATGTATGTATATATATATATATGCATGTATGTATATATATATATATGTATGTTTATATATATATATGCATGTATAT
>NC_142398.1:990000-1005000 GCF_059441095.1 Idiotropiscis lumnitzeri | reverse complement strand
GCGCCCTCGGTGGATCAGGCGCCCTTGGTGGATCATGATCCTTTCGTTTGTCGTGTCCAATTTTCACAATGAAGATGCCATATGCCAGTACCACAGCCATTCCAAAGATGCCGGTCCCGACGAGCAATCGCTTGCTGTTGTTGCTGCACATCGTTGCAGTGCCCGAAGGTCAGAGGTTACCAGCACTTAACCTTCGGAAAAACACTGTTTACTCGTGGGAGCTGTGAGAGTCGGGGGAGGGTACCTTTCCAGCCAGGTCGCCGAATAGCCGATGCTTCACCCAAGACAGATGAATCCAGTTGGGTCTTCCTTCCACCTTCACGGCAGTGGGCGTGGCGATCAGCACTCGATAAGGCCCCTCCCACCGCTCGCTCGACCACGTTTTCCTCTTGATGACCTTGATGAACACCCAGTCTCCTGCGGCGACTGGAGGTTGACGATGCTGTGGAGACAATGGCATATCTGGCAGTTCATTGGCGTGACGACATTCGCGATATTCGAGTGTCTTTCTCATGTAGTGGGCCAAGTCATGTACTGAGTCCGGGGCGTCTTTTGTTTTTAGTGTCAAGTCGGGAAGATTGTATGGCCTCCCATACAAAAGTTCGAAAGGAGTCAAACCCTTCCCTTCTGCTGGCAGGATATGCATATTCATTTTTACAATATCAATACAGTCAGGCCATGGTCTTCCTGTCTCTTTCATTGTTTTGATCAATTTGTTTTTTATTGTACCATTCGTTCTTTCAACTAAACCAGCACTCTGTGGGTGATAAATGCAATGCCTCTTTAAATTTATTTTGAACTGTTCTGACAATCTTTTAATAACCTCATTTACAAAATGGGACCCATTATCACTTCTGATGACTCTCGGGATTCCAAATGTTGGTATTATATGCTTACATAGTGCTTTAGCCACTGTCAACGCATCAGGCTTGGCTGTGGGAAATATTTCAACCCATTTTGAAAATACATCAATAATCACCAAACAATATTCATACCCTCGTGACTTGGATAATTGAATGAAGTCCATATGTATCGTATGAAATGGGTGTTCAGGCTCTGGAAACGAGCCTCTTTTTGGTCTCACATTTCCTTGTGGATTATTTTTAATACAAATCAAGCATTGTCTGCAAAAGTTTTTTGCATATTGTGTGAACCCAAATGAATTAAAGTGTTTGTTTATTTGATCAACCATGCCCCCTGTTGACACATGGCATGGTCCGTGTGTCACAATTGCTGCCCATGAAAATAGAGATTGAGGCAGCCATGGCTTATCATCCGGACCGCTGTAAAGTCCGTTGTCGTATGTTGCTCCTTTTTTTATCCACAATCGTTTTTCTGCATCAGACACTATCTTGTGCCTTTCCTTGAGAATGTCTTGCAAGTCATCAGTTTCATCTGCCTTGATCTCAGCTTTACAAACAACGGTATTTTCTGCTGCTGCAGCTTTTGCCGCCTGATCAGCAAACCTGTTTCCTACTACCACTGGGTCATTTCCTTTAAGATGTGCTTCACACTTACAAATAGCTAGCAATGAGGGCAGCTGGATCGCAGCCAGGAGGTTAACAAGCAACGATTTATGTTTGACCTCTTTTCCTGTTGTTGTGATAAACCCACGAAGCTGCCATTGACGGCAAAACGTGTGTGCAGAGCTGTATGCGTACTGGCTGTCTGTGTACACTGTGACGGGCCTGCCCTCATAAATCATGCATGCTTTCGTGAGAGCGACCAGCTCAGCTGCCTGAGCAGACATATTTGAGGCTAGTTTTCCTGCTGCGATTATAGTGGTTGCGGTTGTTACTGCATAACCTGCATGACTTTTGCCACACTGATCTTTAAAAGCGGATCCGTCAACAAATATGACATCCCCCTCTGCTAGGGGTATATCAGTGATGTCTGGTCTAGGTTTATACATAACGTCAGTTTCTGTTACGCAATCGTGTGGGGTACCATCATGCGGTGTGGGCATCAGAGTTGCTGGATTCAATGTTGTACATCGTTCAATCGTGAGGTTAGGTTGTGATCGTAGGAGTGCCGTGTAGGACAGGTGTCTTGCTGGTGAAAGAAATGACATTTTTGATTCCAGCAACAAAGCTGAGACCGCATGTGGCACCTTTAGGGTTAGCTGGTGATAGAGGACTACCTCAGCTGATGCTTGTACTGCTAGGGCGGCTGCCACTACAGCTTGAACACAGTATGGGGTTGCCCTGGCAACAGGGTCTAAGTATTGCGAGTAATATGCTACTGGCTTAAGCCTAATGCCATGGTGTTGTAATAATACTGAGGTCATGTAATCTCGCTTAGCATCTACTGTTTGAATGAATGGCTTGGAATAATCAGGCAATGCTAGTGCTGCAGTATCAGTTATTGCCAATTTCAGTTTGTCAAAAGCTGTGTCAGTAGACTTTGTCCAACTCAATTTTGCTGACATTGCCATTGGATCAGTGTGTATCATGTTTTGTAATGGCTTTGCCAGGAGCGCGTAATCTATTACCCAAATTCGGCAGTAGTTGCATAATCCTAGAAAAGCCATTAATTGTTTTTTAGTAGTTGGTTTTGGTGTCGCTACGACAGCTGCTTTTCGGTCTTGACTAATTGTTCTCCCGTCCTGTGTGAGTGTGTGTCCCAAATATTTAACCTCCCTCCTCCACAGTTGGAGCTTATTTTTAGAAACTTTGTTTCCTGTTTCTGCCAAATGTTGCAATAGTGCAATTGTATCGATCTTACATTGGCTCTGTGTCGGGGATGCGACCAGAATGTCGTCTACGTACACAATGATTTGGCTACCCTCTGGTGGGTCAAATTGGGATAGACAGTTAGCGATAGCTTCTGAAAAGATAGTGGGTGATTCAGCATATCCCTGTGGTAATCGAGTGAATGTCAATTTTGCCTTCTTAAATGTGAATGCGAACCAAACTTGTGCTTTCTCTGATAGCGGAATGCTAAAAAATGCATTGCTGAGATCTATTACCGTGAAGTACTGTGAATCTGATCGAAGCGAATTCAACAATGTGTGTGGATTTGGCACATTTGGGGTTCGTTGTATGACTGCGCTATTAACTGCTCGGAGATCTTGCACTAACCTCCATCCCTCTGAGGGTGGGGCCTTTTTTACTGGAAAAATAGGTGTATTGCATTCCGCTTCAGGTGCTTGTATCAAAATTCCTGCTTCCTTTAATGCATTTATTATTGGCTCAATTCCATTTTCAGCATCAGGTTTCAGTGGGTATTGTTTAATGCGTGGTTTATGGTTTGTTTTCCCCCGTATTCGAACTGGGGTGACCCCTTTCATGAGTCCTACGTCAGCCGGCCCCTTGCTCCACAGGGAGTTGGGCAGCCCCATCAGGGCTTGCTCTTCCACATCTGTTAGCAAAATACATCACATCTCCAGAGGTGGATGCATGTGCACCTGCGGGTGCATTGTGACCCTGAGTGTGAGTTTGAGCCTCGACCATCCAGTAGATGGGGAGGTCTCTAGTTTCTCCCCACTCCGAGTCCAATCCCTAATAGTGGACACCAATGTGGCAGAGACAGCGTTGTCGCTCCACTCGTCTTGGTGTGCCTTTGTTATGGATATATGTTTACTCCCTGGGTCCGGCATTAAGTCCAAAATGCATGCTGGTGGGTCCACCGTACAGAATGAGGCGGGCCCTCGGAAAACAAAATACATCACTTGGACTATGCTCGGGCCACACCGGAGCAAAGCCTCGGTGTAGGGCTCATCTGGCCCCGGGGTCCTACTATATCTTATGGTCATGTGTAATTCTTCTGCTGGCATTGTATCATACTCTCCCACAAGGTGTTTTTTTGACAAATCAATGATATGCTCTGCGGTGTGGGTCACATCTGCCGAGGGGAATTCCAAACTCCACCAGTAATATGGCACGTCCTCAGCTTCCGTGACCATCACAGGAACGCAGTCTAGGGGACAGTGAATTACTTTAAACACCCCTTTATTTGTGGGAACAATGGCTAGTTCCATTTGGAGCATATCTGCCCGTCCCAACAAGTTATGTGGGCACCTAGCCATCATTAGGACTCGGCTAGTGGAAGCTACCTCCCTATTCTGGCCCCATTCCAATCTTACAACTTCACTCAAAGGAACTTTCGCCTCCTCCCCACTCGCCCCCGTCATTACTACCACACGCTTAGATTTTGGCACACTGGCTGTCTCTCTAATTACAGATCTTTCCGCCCCTGTGTCTGCGAGGCACATCATAGGCTTATTGTTTACATATACCAAAGTTTCTGGTCTTAGTTTTGAATGCACGTCTTCTTCAGACAGCTGGACCTCTATCTGATTTCGGCCACAATGTTTATCTAACACAACACTTTTTCTCCCTTCATCCGTCCGGACTTTTCCTAGTCATGCCTGCTTGCCATCTCTCTCCCGACATTCTCTGGCAAAATGCCCAGATCTAAAACAAACAAAACAAAGTCCTTTCCTCCTTGCCTCCTCTCGTCTCTCCTCGTTATCACAATCTCTGCCCCCCCCCATCTCATTTTGTTTTTCTGGCTCTCTCGCGGCCCCCTCCACTCTCTGCGCCCTTTTGGCCCCTGTCCCCTCCAATCTGTGCGTAAAATGTAAGTTTCCGCACCCTCTCGCAACTGGACCTCATGCGCTTTTTTCTTCATTTTATCTTTCATCACCTTTTCCACGTGGACTACATTGTCCATAAATTCATCAATCGAGGCCGTGGGTAGCGTTACCATGTTTTGTTCTATCCATGCTTTTATTTGTGGTTTAAGGCCGAACAAAATTGCTTGCTTCAATTGCTGGTTGAAGGGCCCATTAGGGTGACCATCTTCACTGATACCACTGTTTATTTTAAATACTGGGTACAATCTAGCCCTGTACTCTTGTACTGTTTCTTCCATCGACTGTGTAGTTTGACTAATCTTAGCATAGTTTGGATGTTTTACAAACACACGACGCATATTTGCAAAAATGGAGTCTGGATTGCTTAAACTATTAACAACCTCGCCTGGTGACATAATAAGATCGTTACTTTTCCCTGTGTATGGGCTCCACTGCCCTTTGCACTGGTGCCATTTTAACCCTGTAATTTGCATGAGTGCCTGCTGCATTTCGGGGCCATTTAGATGATAACTTTGTTGCAAGTCAATTATTCCCTGAACGCACCCTTCTACATCATCAGTGGGTTTTGGAACATGTTCGAGGACCTTAATCATTTGTTCTTTTGTCCAAGGCCTATGAACCAATACATAATGAGGTTGGCCGTCTTCCCCTGCTCTCGGATTTGCCACCTGGATGAGCGGGAAGGTCTCAGTGGGTTTACTTACCTCGGGTCCCTCCAGGAGGATTGGCGTTCCCCCCATCTCTTTATTCCATGATAACTCGGGCCCTTGACCCCTACGCGTCATCATGTGTGGCCCCGCATTATGTGATGTGGAATTAAGGTCATATCTCGGCGGCGGTATTGTCGGGTACAGCTGTGTCGTAGTGGGTGTGAATGTAATATTATCATCTTGTAATGGTGGTTTTACTTTTTTCATTCGTGTCTTTTCCCCCTCTTGTATATTTTGTGTTGCATTTAACTGCTGTTCCACGCTTGGCCCCGTAAACAGTTGTTCCTTCCTTATTTTAATCACTCGCTTACGTCCCCTTCCCTGTGTCTCATCATCTTCAGCACGAGCCACATTAATACCACTTTGGCTCTCCCCCTCTTTCTTACGCATCTCCTCATGCCAAACTCTAGCCTGCCTCAACTGCTTCCCTGGTGTATCACGAGTACGTTGCTTTTGCCGGTCATGAATGGACAGGTTTCTCAACAACTCCCCCGTCTCTCTTACTCCAGCCAAGTCTGGATCAAATTGATAGCGTCCTTTCCATTTACCCAAGTACTTCGTACTACCCGGGAACTTGAGTTCCATCTTTTTTACCATATCGGGTGATTTTGACCTGTCAGGTCTGGCTCCCCTTTTTTTATCTTTCTTCCCCATTGTCTGCTTGTTAGTAGTCACACAAAAATACTTTGAGAGATTCTCTGGAGAAATGCTACGTGCTCGTTCACTTCCCCTGATGTCAAGCTTCTACCTTTTGACCTAGCGTCTCAGGAGGACATCAGCTTGGTGTTTAAATTTCACGGAACGTGAACGATTTTAGATCTCCTTCAAATACTCTCCATGCACACACATATAATCCGCAGTTAGTATGTCAGTCACAGGCCTGGTCAATTCACTGTCTCACTTGTTCGGACCCGAACCACCCGGGAGTTCCGTTACCCAGGTGCACCGTTAAAACAACTGGTTTTTAATCTGCAGAAGCTACGTTATCTGCAGTAATGTTTTCTTGACTAAACCAAATCTACAGAAGTTACGTTATCTGCAACAATGTTCCAAATTTGCAGAAGTTACGTTATCTGCAGTGAACAACAACAATAGTGAAGTAGCTAAGTCTCACACCAAAAACCGTCTAGGTGCCGTGGTACCCAAAATACTTCAAGAAGTTTTTGTCTTACCCCTTGCCGTCCGTGTCTTTCCTCTGGTTCAGTCGGATGTCAACCGGGGCACTCGTCGGGAGATCCTGCGAGACCGGCCTCAAAATCAGGACGAGATGAGGTTTTTTAAGTCCTGGTTGCTGTGCACAGTCTTTTCCTCCGGTCGTCACCGCCTCCCCCTCCGCATGACCCGGTCAACACCCGTTTTGAAGGATCGAAGGACCACTGTAAAATGTCAAGGGAGAATCACCCCTATGTGGGGGAGCGACTCACGCCTCGGCAAGTAGGAATCCAGACACGGACAGCAGACTACAAGTTTCCGGCCGGGAGAGATGAAACCCCAGTGAACAGGTCTGATCTCTGAACCTCCAGTTCTCTCCAAGCCTTTTATTGAATATCATAAGTCACGTCGACATGTGCCGACACATTTCAATCAATACAGAAATCAATACAAGTACATACGACCGATTCAAAGGTACCTAAATTGTCAAGGGCATGTTTACTTCGGTCCAGCTGGTGTTTACTTGGTCCATGTCCGCCTCCCCTCGTGTGTATTCAGGAGTGGAGTTTGTTCGGTTGCCCTGACCTAAGTGGTCGTCCTAACCTAAGTGTGGTGGTGTGATGGTTAGTTCCTAGATTTTAGTTAATAAATGAACTAGAGTTAGTAACAATATCATGAAACTTTATGTGTTATGTATTTATGTGTTATGTATTTAAACTGTGCATAACATTGGACTGTATGTAAAATCAAACTGTTGTGTGATATTAGACTGTGTGTGATATTATTTTATTACATTCGATAACATGATTGCTCCTATAATGTTCTTCACATTTCCCTCCTTTTTATCGTAATGTAATAACACATCAAACTTACACCATCTCATGCATGACTTTCAGTGTAGTTATCATATCCTTCTTACACTACTTCAAATTCGTAGCTGGCATCTTCATAATCCGCCAGCAATGTTTCTACTTCCTCCTGTAGGCTAACCTTTGCACTTTCAAACATGCGGTCAAAGATTTTCAATATCACATGTCTTAAACAGGGGATACAACAGCACCCTACCACAGATAACAATGCGACCCCGACACATATGGAAACAAACACAGGTATGAGAACATCTTTCCATTGTCCGAACATGTTACTGAACCAACCTATCACGGGGTGATCAATACCAGAATGAATATGCATAGTTTCAGACAACATTTGGAGTCCCTGGAGAGTTTTTGTGATCGATCCATCGGGGGCCGTATTGTTAGGGATGAACATACAACACTGGTCCTGGAAAATTGAGCAGACTCCACCGGCCTCAGCCAACAGCATATCTAATGCCATCCGGTTTTGAAATGCTGTTAGAGAGGTTGCGTCGAGCTGTTCGGCCAGTGCCATTCCCAGAGCGTGTGTGTAATTAGTGAGAGTCAACACATTGTAATGGATGTAATTAATGCGATCAACATTTTTATTTGGGGTAATCCAAATGAAGATTGATTCCCACCCTGCCGCAATTTGGTCCACCAATTTGTATTCGTTTGGCACCCCCCTCGGCACCCCTATGGCATCGATATACGTTGGATTAGGTCCCATATTCAAAGGTGCAATGTTTCGTCTCCTCCTATTATTTAGAGTGTGTGTCTTGACTATGGCTATGTGAGCTGGGAAGATTAGAATTACGTGTGCACATGACCCACTCCATTCCTCGGGGAGATGCCCCCGGAGGGTCTTCCCCCCACACCACCACCAAACATCCCGTCGTTGGTACACGAGTCGATCATTAGTTGGCACAATAATGGTTGTGTTACACATAAAATCTGGCACTGTTCCGACAGACGGGCAGGTGTTACCGGAACAATTTCTAGCTATGCAGGCATAGTTCCCCTCCTGGGGAACCTGGAAGTAAGGGGGCTGATGGTTCGTTTTGAGAGGTGGATATGCTTTCCCATAGGCATTACATGTGGGATCAGTAGTGAATGTCACATTAGTTGTGGAGCTAATGAGCAGACTACAATTCACGTTATCAGATATGGCCGGTGTGGGGAGTAGAGATGGACGGGCCTTGAGACAGACTACACAATCTTCATTTACCCCTTTTGTGGCCTCCTGCGCTGCCGTAACCCAGGTATTTTTAGCAACATCAGTTCCTGTGGCCAGATATATAATTTTGTTTTTAGTTACCTTAGCGGGGTTGAACACATGAATCCCTTTCGCTGCTCGTCCTAGTGAGATGTATGCATCTTTGGGGTCGACTAGCACTGGGTCCCTGCACACAATCATGTCAACACAGGGGTCCTTGGTTGGACCCGGAAAGTATGCATAAAGCCTTATCAACATACATTGTGATGAGTTCTGCTGGTTTGTCATATTCACTGTTAACACTATGTCATCTGGTAACCGAGTCAATTCTATTATGGACCCCCACTGCTTAGCAAGAGGGGTTGTTGGACGAGGCTTCCAATCCTTGCCTGAGTAAGCTGCGGTGTTCCCCCAGGATTTATCAATTTGCCCAATCATAGCATAATAGTGATACTTCCCGGGAGAGCCACCTGTTAAAGCTTTAAGACTTTTTTTTACCGTATTTTAACTCAGTATATGGTATCTTAAATGAGAGCGTCTGATTCACTTTCACACAAACCTGTATCAGATAAACATGACTGCTATGATTTGAACATTGTTGACCAGGAAAATAGACCAGACCATGACCCTTTATTACAGGAGCGCGCCGCGTACGTGCCGTCAGGGAAGCGAGTTGCGCTCGAGGGGCGCTCTGGGCGCCCTTCGGCTTCTTCCAGACCTTCTCGTGCAGATGGGTCTCACGATATTCCTCATAATGCTGGTCATGATCCTTTGGGGGTTCAGGTGCCCTTGGTGGGTTATGATCCTTTGGGGGATCATGTGCCCTTGGTGGGTCATGATTTTTTGGTGGATCAGGCGCCCTTGGTGGATCAGGCGCCCTCGGTGGATCAGGCGCCCTTGGTGGATCATGATCCTTTCGTTTGTCGTGTCCAATTTTCACAATGAAGATGCCATATGCCAGTACCACAGCCATTCCAAAGATGCCGGTCCCGACGAGCAATCGCTTGCTGTTGTTGCTGCACATCGTTGCAGTGCCCGAAGGTCAGAGGTTACCAGCACTTAACCTTCGGAAAAACACTGTTTACTCGTGGGAGCTGTGAGAGTCGGGGGAGGGTACCTTTCCAGCCAGGTCGCCGAATAGCCGATGCTTCACCCAAGACAGATGAATCCAGTTGGGTCTTCCTTCCACCTTCACGGCAGTGGGCGTGGCGATCAGCACTCGATAAGGCCCCTCCCACCGCTCGCTCGACCACGTTTTCCTCTTGATGACCTTGATGAACACCCAGTCTCCTGCGGCGACTGGAGGTTGACGATGCTGTGGAGACAATGGCATATCTGGCAGTTCATTGGCGTGACGACATTCGCGATATTCGAGTGTCTTTCTCATGTAGTGGGCCAAGTCATGTACTGAGTCCGGGGCGTCTTTTGTTTTTAGTGTCAAGTCGGGAAGATTGTATGGCCTCCCATACAAAAGTTCGAAAGGAGTCAAACCCTTCCCTTCTGCTGGCAGGATATGCATATTCATTTTTACAATATCAATACAGTCAGGCCATGGTCTTCCTGTCTCTTTCATTGTTTTGATCAATTTGTTTTTTATTGTACCATTCGTTCTTTCAACTAAACCAGCACTCTGTGGGTGATAAATGCAATGCCTCTTTAAATTTATTTTGAACTGTTCTGACAATCTTTTAATAACCTCATTTACAAAATGGGACCCATTATCACTTCTGATGACTCTCGGGATTCCAAATGTTGGTATTATATGCTTACATAGTGCTTTAGCCACTGTCAACGCATCAGGCTTGGCTGTGGGAAATATTTCAACCCATTTTGAAAATACATCAATAATCACCAAACAATATTCATACCCTCGTGACTTGGATAATTGAATGAAGTCCATATGTATCGTATGAAATGGGTGTTCAGGCTCTGGAAACGAGCCTCTTTTTGGTCTCACATTTCCTTGTGGATTATTTTTAATACAAATCAAGCATTGTCTGCAAAAGTTTTTTGCATATTGTGTGAACCCAAATGAATTAAAGTGTTTGTTTATTTGATCAACCATGCCCCCTGTTGACACATGGCATGGTCCGTGTGTCACAATTGCTGCCCATGAAAATAGAGATTGAGGCAGCCATGGCTTATCATCCGGACCGCTGTAAAGTCCGTTGTCGTATGTTGCTCCTTTTTTTATCCACAATCGTTTTTCTGCATCAGACACTATCTTGTGCCTTTCCTTGAGAATGTCTTGCAAGTCATCAGTTTCATCTGCCTTGATCTCAGCTTTACAAACAACGGTATTTTCTGCTGCTGCAGCTTTTGCCGCCTGATCAGCAAACCTGTTTCCTACTACCACTGGGTCATTTCCTTTAAGATGTGCTTCACACTTACAAATAGCTAGCAATGAGGGCAGCTGGATCGCAGCCAGGAGGTTAACAAGCAACGATTTATGTTTGACCTCTTTTCCTGTTGTTGTGATAAACCCACGAAGCTGCCATTGACGGCAAAACGTGTGTGCAGAGCTGTATGCGTACTGGCTGTCTGTGTACACTGTGACGGGCCTGCCCTCATAAATCATGCATGCTTTCGTGAGAGCGACCAGCTCAGCTGCCTGAGCAGACATATTTGAGGCTAGTTTTCCTGCTGCGATTATAGTGGTTGCGGTTGTTACTGCATAACCTGCATGACTTTTGCCACACTGATCTTTAAAAGCGGATCCGTCAACAAATATGACATCCCCCTCTGCTAGGGGTATATCAGTGATGTCTGGTCTAGGTTTATACATAACGTCAGTTTCTGTTACGCAATCGTGTGGGGTACCATCATGCGGTGTGGGCATCAGAGTTGCTGGATTCAATGTTGTACATCGTTCAATCGTGAGGTTAGGTTGTGATCGTAGGAGTGCCGTGTAGGACAGGTGTCTTGCTGGTGAAAGAAATGACATTTTTGATTCCAGCAACAAAGCTGAGACCGCATGTGGCACCTTTAGGGTTAGCTGGTGATAGAGGACTACCTCAGCTGATGCTTGTACTGCTAGGGCGGCTGCCACTACAGCTTGAACACAGTATGGGGTTGCCCTGGCAACAGGGTCTAAGTATTGCGAGTAATATGCTACTGGCTTAAGCCTAATGCCATGGTGTTGTAATAATACTGAGGTCATGTAATCTCGCTTAGCATCTACTGTTTGAATGAATGGCTTGGAATAATCAGGCAATGCTAGTGCTGCAGTATCAGTTATTGCCAATTTCAGTTTGTCAAAAGCTGTGTCAGTAGACTTTGTCCAACTCAATTTTGCTGACATTGCCATTGGATCAGTGTGTATCATGTTTTGTAATGGCTTTGCCAGGAGCGCGTAATCTATTACCCAAATTCGGCAGTAGTTGCATAATCCTAGAAAAGCCATTAATTGTTTTTTAGTAGTTGGTTTTGGTGTCGCTACGACAGCTGCTTTTCGGTCTTGACTAATTGTTCTCCCGTCCTGTGTGAGTGTGTGTCCCAAATATTTAACCTCCCTCCTCCACAGTTGGAGCTTATTTTTAGAAACTTTGTTTCCTGTTTCTGCCAAATGTTGCAATAGTGCAATTGTATCGATCTTACATTGGCTCTGTGTCGGGGATGCGACCAGAATGTCGTCTACGTACACAATGATTTGGCTACCCTCTGGTGGGTCAAATTGGGATAGACAGTTAGCGATAGCTTCTGAAAAGATAGTGGGTGATTCAGCATATCCCTGTGGTAATCGAGTGAATGTCAATTTTGCCTTCTTAAATGTGAATGCGAACCAAACTTGTGCTTTCTCTGATAGCGGAATGCTAAAAAATGCATTGCTGAGATCTATTACCGTGAAGTACTGTGAATCTGATCGAAGCGAATTCAACAATGTGTGTGGATTTGGCACATTTGGGGTTCGTTGTATGACTGCGCTATTAACTGCTCGGAGATCTTGCACTAACCTCCATCCCTCTGAGGGTGGGGCCTTTTTTACTGGAAAAATAGGTGTATTGCATTCCGCTTCAGGTGCTTGTATCAAAATTCCTGCTTCCTTTAATGCATTTATTATTGGCTCAATTCCATTTTCAGCATCAGGTTTCAGTGGGTATTGTTTAATGCGTGGTTTATGGTTTGTTTTCCCCCGTATTCGAACTGGGGTGACCCCTTTCATGAGTCCTACGTCAGCCGGCCCCTTGCTCCACAGGGAGTTGGGCAGCCCCATCAGGGCTTGCTCTTCCACATCTGTTAGCAAAATACATCACATCTCCAGAGGTGGATGCATGTGCACCTGCGGGTGCATTGTGACCCTGAGTGTGAGTTTGAGCCTCGACCATCCAGTAGATGGGGAGGTCTCTAGTTTCTCCCCACTCCGAGTCCAATTCCTAATAGTGGACACCAATGTGGCAGAGACAGCGTTGTCGCTCCACTCGTCTTGGTGTGCCTTTGTTATGGATATATGTTTACTCCCTGGGTCCGGCATTAAGTCCAAAATGCATGCTGGTGGGTCCACCGTACAGAATGAGGCGGGCCCTCGGAAAACAAAATACATCACTTGGACTATGCTCGGGCCACACCGGAGCAAAGCCTCGGTGTAGGGCTCATCTGGCCCCGGGGTCCTACTATATCTTATGGTCATGTGTAATTCTTCTGCTGGCATTGTATCATACTCTCCCACAAGGTGTTTTTTTGACAAATCAATGATATGCTCTGCGGTGTGGGTCACATCTGCCGAGGGGAATTCCAAACTCCACCAGTAATATGGCACGTCCTCAGCTTCCGTGACCATCACAGGAACGCAGTCTAGGGGACAGTGAATTACTTTAAACACCCCTTTATTTGTGGGAACAATGGCTAGTTCCATTTGGAGCATATCTGCCCGTCCCAACAAGTTATGTGGGCACCTAGCCATCATTAGGACTCGGCTAGTGGAAGCTACCTCCCTATTCTGGCCCCATTCCAATCTTACAACTTCACTCAAAGGAACTTTCGCCTCCTCCCCACTCGCCCCCGTCATTACTACCACACGCTTAGATTTTGGCACACTGGCTGTCTCTCTAATTACAGATCTTTCCGCCCCTGTGTCTGCGAGGCACATCATAGGCTTATTGTTTACATATACCAAAGTTTCTGGTCTTAGTTTTGAATGCACGTCTTCTTCAGACAGCTGGACCTCTATCTGATTTCGGCCACAATGTTTATCTAACACAACACTTTTTCTCCCTTCATCCGTCCGGACTTTTCCTAGTCATGCCTGCTTGCCATCTCTCTCCCGACATTCTCTGGCAAAATGCCCAGATCTAAAACAAACAAAACAAAGTCCTTTCCTCCTTGCCTCCTCTCGTCTCTCCTCGTTATCACAATCTCTGCCCCCCCCCATCTCATTTTGTTTTTCTGGCTCTCTCGCGGCCCCCTCCACTCTCTGCGCCCTTTTGGCCCCTGTCCCCTCCAATCTGTGCGTAAAATGTAAGTTTCCGCACCCTCTCGCAACTGGACCTCATGCGCTTTTTTCTTCATTTTATCTTTCATCACCTTTTCCACGTGGACTACATTGTCCATAAATTCATCAATCGAGGCCGTGGGTAGCGTTACCATGTTTTGTTCTATCCATGCTTTTATTTGTGGTTTAAGGCCGAACAAAATTGCTTGCTTCAATTGCTGGTTGAAGGGCCCATTAGGGTGACCATCTTCACTGATACCACTGTTTATTTTAAATACTGGGTACAATCTAGCCCTGTACTCTTGTACTGTTTCTTCCATCGACTGTGTAGTTTGACTAATCTTAGCATAGTTTGGATGTTTTACAAACACACGACGCATATTTGCAAAAATGGAGTCTGGATTGCTTAAACTATTAACAACCTCGCCTGGTGACATAATAAGATCGTTACTTTTCCCTGTGTATGGGCTCCACTGCCCTTTGCACTGGTGCCATTTTAACCCTGTAATTTGCATGAGTGCCTGCTGCATTTCGGGGCCATTTAGATGATAACTTTGTTGCAAGTCAATTATTCCCTGAACGCACCCTTCTACATCATCAGTGGGTTTTGGAACATGTTCGAGGACCTTAATCATTTGTTCTTTTGTCCAAGGCCTATGAACCAATACATAATGAGGTTGGCCGTCTTCCCCTGCTCTCGGATTTGCCACCTGGATGAGCGGGAAGGTCTCAGTGGGTTTACTTACCTCGGGTCCCTCCAGGAGGATTGGCGTTCCCCCCATCTCTTTATTCCATGATAACTCGGGCCCTTGACCCCTACGCGTCATCATGTGTGGCCCCGCATTATGTGATGTGGAATTAAGGTCATATCTCGGCGGCGGTATTGTCGGGTACAGCTGTGTCGTAGTGGGTGTGAATGTAATATTATCATCTTGTAATGGTGGTTTTACTTTTTTCATTCGTGTCTTTTCCCCCTCTTGTATATTTTGTGTTGCATTTAACTGCTGTTCCACGCTTGGCCCCGTAAACAGTTGTTCCTTCCT
>NC_142398.1:937500-985000 GCF_059441095.1 Idiotropiscis lumnitzeri | reverse complement strand
AAATCTCTCCTTCACACAGCGAGGGTTTAACAGTCTATCACTGAAAGAGCTGTGGAGTAGGGCGAGGTACGAAAATATTTGTCGCAAACAGCACTTCCCGATATGGACAACATCGGGACGGGAGCGGAGACATGTCGAGCATTTTGCATCCACATCCGACTTGTGGTCGAGTCGCAACATGGATCCCTTGAGCCTGAATGTGCAGTACATAGACGACAAGTGGCGACCGCGCACCAGAGTACTGGAAACTCCACATTTTCCTGATGAAGCACACTTGTTTATTTGGCATTGGCATTCCATTGACATTTTTTTCATTTTATTTAGCATTTTGTTTACAGGCGACGAGCTCCTTTGCACATGGAATTATTTATATTGCTTACAAGACACCTTTACACAAACCTAGGCCTTTGCAAATGGCATTACAGCATCTCAGCACAATACATTTGCAGAAAAAGATTTTGTGAGAGGTACCCTTTTTCTCCTGTTTTTTGTGACATTGTTCAAGTCATGCAAAGCAAGCTATTTTGAATGTTTATTCAAATGATTTTTGTACTTTTATTTTTCAGTGAAAGTACCAGTTGGTCAATAAAAAAAAAGTAGTTAATATGCATTTCCTGCATTTATTTAGATTTTGGTCCTCAGGGGGAATTTATCGCGTATTAATCGTTACCGAGGTAAAATTGCCCAATTTATCGCGATATTGATTTTAGGTCATATCGCCCAGCCCTAGTGCCGACGCTTGCAGAAATCCACCACCAGCTCTTTGGATTTCCCAGCGTTGATTAGGATGCGATTTTGTTGACACCAGTCCGCAAAACCCTGAGTAAGTTCTCTGTACTCCCGATCGTCTCCATCAGTGATGAGGCCGACAATTGCAGAGTCATCAGAGAACTTCTGCAGGTGATAGGTATTGTATTTGTAGTCCAAGGTGAAGAGGGTGAACAGGAAGGGCGCCAGAACAGTTCCCTGCGGCGCCCTCGTGCTGCAGAGGAGCATGTCAGACGCACAGTCCTGTGTTCTCACGTACTGTGGCTGGTTTGTGAGGTAGTCGTGGATCCATGTGATGAGGTGGTGGGCCATTCCCGCCTGCTCCAGCTTTCTCCCAATAGGGTGGGCTGGATGGTGTTGAAAGCACTGGATAAATGAAAGACATGATCCTCACAGTGCTTCCCGCCTTCTCTAGGTGGGAGAGTGAAGTGTGGAGCAGGTAGATAATGGCATCATCCACACTGATGTCAGGCTGGTATGTGAATTGGAGTGGGTCCATTGAAGAGCTCACCAGGGGGCGCAGATGGACGAGGACCAGTCCCTCCAGGGTCTTCATCAGATGAGACGTCAGCGCCACTGGACTGAAGTCGTTGAGCTCCTTTGGATGGGGGGGGGGGGTCTTTAGAACCGGAACCAATTAGTATGTTTTCCACAGCTGGGGGATTCTGGGGTTAAAGGACTGTTTCAAAACAACTGTGTATTCAGTGAAGCCCAAATGAGTTGAACCTATTTTTGTATAGGTTCGATCCGATGCCTATCCCCCGCTCAGTCTCCCCTGCTGCAGCCCCCGCAAACCCCTCCTACTGGGAACGACACCCTCTCCCCCCACCCCCCACAGTCTTCAGTTCCCAGCCACATCAGACGACCACCACTTCCTTCTGCTCAGCCTTGTTCCTCACAACATCTCAGGTGAAGAACAAGCTGAGGAAGATGAAGGCTAGGAAGGCAGCAGGTCCAGATGGGATTAGCTCCCAGCTCCTGCGCAGACTAGCTGTGTGGAATCGTCCAGCACATGTTCAACCTGAGCCTGAAGTTGAGAAGGCCTACTTGGCTTCTCCAGAACATCCCTGAACTGTGCGTGTCACAGCTGACTGCCTGCGGACCTGATCTTTGTACACAGGCAGGAGAGCCACCAAGTTGTGATTAGCTTTGCCCAGCGGGGAGAGGGACAGTGATGTGTATGCCTCCTTGGGGTGGCATAGAAAAGTAAAATATTTTGTCTCTGGTGTGGCAGGTGACATATTGTGTGAATGAAGGCAGAGAGGAGGAAGGAGAAGCATGATTGAAGTCATCTGAGATGAGCAGCAGGGCGTTTGGTTTCTGTGTTCTTTTTGCCTGCTCACAGCTGCAGTCAGTGCATGACAGTAATTGGGATTTTTCAGACCAATATTGCGATTGTGATTTGATTTGCTTTTTTGTATTTTACA
Organism: Idiotropiscis lumnitzeri; assembly: GCF_059441095.1. NCBI lineage: Eukaryota > Metazoa > Chordata > Actinopteri > Syngnathiformes > Syngnathidae > Idiotropiscis > Idiotropiscis lumnitzeri. Next base: position 982,805 of record NC_142398.1, on the reverse strand, counting down.
GGTTAAAATGCTACAATTGTGAGTCAGTTCAGTTTCTGCCAAGTAATTTGATCATATAATTTTGTTATAACAATACAAATCACTAATGTCACCATTTGATTAAAAGTACTAGGCGCTCTCTTCTGGCGATTGTGCTAAGGTGTGAGCTTTGACCTGCATTCTGTACCAAATAACTTGCCACTAAAAACAATACAATGGGGTTCAGGGTATGGTGAGATTATAATATACTAAAGTTGCATATCCAGAATAATAACACAGAATGGACAATAACATGTCAATTCTATTTTTTGGCAGCAGCATTAAAATCAAACAAGGTAATGTGAACCGCAACTTAATGTAAACAATCTTCAAGTATCAATTGTAAATGTTTAAACAGGTCAACATTGCTCACTGGATAAAAGAACTGACAAACAATATGGCAATGGAGAAACTGACGTATGTCATGAGAGGGAGAGCAGAGGAGTTTGAGGAAATGTGGAAACCTTTACAGAATTTTGTGGGCCAGTGGGGTGCTCAACCACCCACTGTGCTATAACATAGTGTGAAGCTGCCTGTTTTATTTTATTTATTTACTTTTTTGTTTATTTTCTCTTGCTGTTGTCATGTGTATAATGTGTGAAAAAGTAATAAAAATATTGTAAAAAAAACAAAAAAACATTGCACACTGGTATGCACTTATTCAAAGTAAACAAACCTTTAAAACTGACAAATGAAAATACTCATGACAAAACGCTCTTCTTATGCATAAACAGTACAAAACTTTGAAGTCTAAATGGTGGCACACTTTTTTTTGAAAAGGATAGCTGCCTTTTCACAGGGGATGAACTGGATAAAGTACTAATATGATGGTAATTCTTCTCTTACAGGATTTTTAAAAAGTCGTTACTTAAACTATCCTGAATTGCACAGAGGAACAGGAACAAAAAATGCTTCTGCAAGATATATAATAGTGTAACAGTGCAAAACTTAGTTTTGGGGGCTAGAAAAAGCAGCATATCCCGTCATTGCTGGTATCAGACATGCATGATCACAAGTTACAATGTTACCATTAGTGCTGAAAAGACCCTTTGAGAGGGTGCTTGTCACTGGTATGTACAAATACTTTAGTAGATAGTTTTACGATGCAAATTCTTTTCTGAACGCAAATTCTACTGTTAGCGATGTTAGCCCGTGAATGACCGCGAGTTGTTGCCTCCCCTTTTTTTACATTTTAACGTACTGCGCAGAGCCCTTTTAACAAATCCAACTGATAATTGGTCAGAACAGCCTCAAGACGTTGATTGTCCTAAAAGCCGAATTTTAGGACTTTTCGGTGAAGGCTGGGCCATTACGGAGTCGCAAAATCAGAATTTCCTCCGTGGCAACAAATGCTCCTGTAACATGACTCTGATGAAATTTTTCACATTTGAGGATAGTCCAACCCTGAAGTCATCTACCAACTTATTTTTTATCGTAGAGGTAGCGCCACCAACTGGTTAAAGCAAATACAAGTTATTTTCGTTGATGTTTTTCTCCGAGCAGTTTAACAAGGTCTACCTCATATTTGCTTGGATGAGTGTTTAGACCTTCAGGATGTTACAACACGAAATTTGTCCTTTTTTGTGAAAAGCTGTGGGCGTGGGTTTGCAGAGTTCGCCAATAAATCAACGCTATTTTCCAGGTTGTAAATCTGAACGAAAACTCGTGAAACTTTGCACACACATAAGGCCCGGTCAAATCATCAATATTTGATTAGTTTGCCGTGCAGGTTTTAAAAAATGGCTTGCTATCGCCCTCGATAAATTTTGAAATAGCTGCCCCGATTGTGTGTTTCATCTAGATTTTTGAAAATTTGATGGAGTATATATGAGGCCAAGACCTACAAAAAAGTCTCTTGGAGCCCTGAGCTAAATTGCGCAGGAAGTCGGCCATTTTGAATTTTCTTCAAAAGTGGCGGGTCACCACAATGGACTAAATTCTTAATAACTCCCCTGCACATGCTCCAAAAAATCCCAAACTTCACCTGTACATAAAACGTCCCGACCTGAAGTCATCTATATGTTATCATTTTGTTATACACTCATGGCCACCTAGTGGTAACAAAAAAATGCGCATTTTAACGTACGGCACGGAGCCCTTTTAACAAAGCTGACTGAAAATTTGTTAGAACAGCCTCAAGACGTTGATCCTACTCTGTGCCGAATTTTGTGACTTTTCGGCAAAGGGCGTGGCCATTAAGGTGCTGCAAAGTCTGATTGTTCTCCGTGGCATCAAAAGCTCCTGCAACATGACTTAGATCATCCTATCTTCTCGTAATTTTTCACATTTGATGATAGTCCAACTCTGAAGACATCTACCAACTTATTTTTCATCGTAGTGGTCGCACCACAAACTTGTCACAGCAAATACATGTAAATTTTGTTAATATTTTTCTCTGAGCAGGTTAACAAGGTCTACCTCATATTTGCTCTGATGAGTGTTTAGGCCATTAGGATGTCACAATACAAACTTTGTCATTTTTTGCGAAGGGCTGTGGGCGTGGCTTCGCACTGTTCGCCAGTAAAACAACGCTTATTTTGAGGATCTAAATATGAAATACAAAACTTTGCACACACATCAGACCTGGCAAAATCATCAATAATGTATTAGTATCTCATGCAATTTTTTAAAAATGGCTCACTATCGCCCTCGAGAAATAAAAAAAAAAACAGCCCCGGATATGCGTTTTACCAAACATTTTGAAAAATGGATGAAGTATGTACAAAGCCAAAACCTAATTAGAGAGCCATATGCTAAATTGAACAGAAAGGCGGCCATTTTGAATTTACTTGAAACATTGACAAGGCTTTGACAACAAAAGCTGCTCTAACTTTAACTTCACAAATCTTCCCCTTGAAGATTCCTCACGTTATTTCTCGTAAATATGGTTATGCATGTTTCCAACGTGCTAGTACCCCAGGGTTGCGAGGGCCCTTGATAGCTGCTCGCCGCACTAGTTATAGTTTCTTTTCTTTTCTTTTCTTAATTTTTTTTTTATTGTTCCGATCGTTCGATCGCATTTTTGACCCCCTAAACATGCATGAAAACTAACCAAACTTTGCAGTCTCATCGGGCATGGCAAAAAATTTGATATTTTGACATCGTCGTAAACAATGCAAACAAAATGACTCTCTCGCGCCAACTAGGACTCGTAAAATTGGCAGGCACGTCTAGTATCCCGTGATGTACAAATAATTTCTTTTTTTTCATGTCTTTTTTTATTATTTTCCAAAACCGCAATGACAAAGAGCACAATCAGTCAAGTATACTTATCCGTTTTTGCTATTTTAACAAAGAGAGGGCAAAAAAAACCCAAGCCCCCTAACAGCAAACTCATTCACGCAGACGCACGTGCTCACACACGCACGCACACACAATAAATTGTACAAACAATAATCATATAGACTAACAGTAAAATGCAACTAAATAACACACGCTCCAAGTGAGCCGTAAATCATACACTATGCACTCAAAAAAAAGAAAAAAATATATATAAATATATGAATAAACAAATAATAAATTTACAAAAATAAATAAATAATTTTTTTTTAAGTAAAATAAAGATAAATCAAATAAATAGACAATCAATAATAATAATGATAATAGTAATAAAATAAGATGTCAAGTCTATTCATAAACAGCAGTGGTAGGTTTCTCAAAAAACGTCAGGAAGGGGCGCCACGCCTTGTAGAATCCATTTTCATGCCTCGAACCGTGAATCTTTTTTTTTCCAAGTCTATACATTGCATTATGTCCCTTAACCAGTGTACATGTGAAGGGGGAGCAGGGTCTTTCCAAAATACATCTTCTAGCAAGTTATGATGAGAATGAGAGCAGTCTTTGAGATACACGCGACAGGTCAAGGTCTGGGGCAACCCCAAAAATGGCGGTCAAGGAGTTCGGCTCAATATTACAAGTTTATGACCTTAGATAAAGTCTGAAAGACTAATTTCCAGAAGGTGGTTAGAGAGGGACAGGACCAAAACATATGAACTAAGGTAGCAGGTTCGCCACGACATCTGTCACATGTCGGGTCCACATTCGGATAAATACGTGCTAGTTTGGCTTTGGAAAAGTGGACTCGGTGAACCACTTTAAATTGGATCAGCGCATGGCGAGCGCACATTGACGATGAATGAACCTGATTTAAAATGGAATCCCAAACATCGTCTGTGAAGCTAAATTGTAAATCCTGCTCCCAAACAGCTTTAATGACTTCCAGGGATGGAAAATGCAGTTTGCAAATTAAATTATAAAGTTTAGACAACACACCTTTGGTAGTGGGATCGATAGATCATCAAGGGGATTATCCGGAAGTTTACGAGGAAAGTGTGATGTCATACTTTGCACATAATGTCTAACCTGCACATACCTAAAAAAATGTGTTGGCGCAATTCCGAACCTGTGTTTCAAATCAGAAAAGCTAAAAAAAATGTCGTCTGAAAACAAATCTCCAAAGCTTCTTAGACCTTGTTCATGCCAAACCCGAAAGCCTGCTGATGGAGTAAATAAGTGATTGGCTGCAATAGGGCTCAGAAGTGAAAAGGCATGAAGACCAAGGGTTTTCCTAAATTGGGACCAAATTTTTAGAGCTTGTTTAACCACTGAGCCACCGAGGGAAGCAGGGCACATAATCGGAAGGGGAGAACCTAACAGTGCGGGCAAGGAGACCCGAGCACCCCCAGAATGAGCCTCTATAGACAACCACATTGGAGGCGAAGGATCCAGATGGAAATGCTGCCAGAAAAGTAGACCTCGGATGTTAGCAGCCCATAATAATACTGAAAGTTTGGCAAAGCCATACCACCTGACTGCTTGGGTCGTTGAAGAAAAGCTCTTCTCAGTCTAGGTTGTTTACCGTTCCAAATAAAAGACAGAATCAAGGAGTCAAGAGATTTGACGAATGACTTGGGGATCCAAATAGGAAGGCACTGAAACAGATACAGAAATTTAGGGAGCAACATCATTTTAACAGAGTTAATCCGACCTATAAGGGACAGCAACAATGGGGACCACTTAAATAAAAGCCGCTTTGACTGCTCAAGTAACGGGAAAAAATTTGCTTTGAATAGGTTTTTAAATATTCTAGTGACACATACGCCAAGATATACAAATTGCTCCTTTACACGCTTAAGTGGAAAGTTACCGTAATCGAGTTTAGATGCCTTGTCATTAATCAGAAGCAGTTCACTTTTGTCTAGATTTATTTTATAACCAGACACTTTCCCAAAACCATCCAAAGCTCGCAGTATTGCAGGTAATGACCTAAGGGGGTCGGACACATACAGCAGTAAGTCATCTGCATAGAGCGAGACCCGATGCTCAAAACCACCCCTGCGGATGCCCTGAATCTCCCTGCTGTTACGAATCGAAATCGCAAGTGGTTCAATTGACAAGGCAAACAGTAGGGGGCTTAAAGGGCATCCCTGCCTTGTTCCACGGTGTAGTTTGAAATATTCAGAGTAGTAGTCATTCGTTAACACCGAGGCCGTAGGCGAAGCATATAATAATTTTATCCATGAGCAAAATAAAGGGCCAACGCCAAACTTCTCCAATGCAAAAAACATATATTCCCAATCAACCCTATCAAACGCTTTCTCTGCATCCATAGAGACAACACCTTCTGCCTGAAGATTATTGGACGTGTAAATAATGTCAAACAAACGTCGAACATTATAAAAAGAATGGTGATTTTTAACAAAAGCAGTCTGGTCTGGTGAGAAAATACTGGGAAGCACGTTTTCCAATCGAAGAGCCAGCAGCTTTGCCAAAATCTTCATATCACTGTTTAGTAATGATATATCCTGCATGTTTTTCAAAGTGTAGCAATAAGTAACGTGGCAAGACATGTCTGTAAAAATACTTGGGCGATTATTATAATATTTTCATGAATTAGTCTGAACATAATGAGAGATGTCAACATAAATTATGATGACTATTGATTGCATTTTTTTGCACATAAGGCACGTTTAGTTTACTACATTAAGCGTCACTGTATGGTAAGTGAGGAGAGACATTACATTAGTGTCGCCAGCAACAGAGCAACTGTTTGAACCATTTCATAAAAGATTCCACGCAACTCACATACTGTTTGGACATCTACAATGTTCATTTTTCTGTTTTCTTTTTAATTTTTCAGCAGACACCCAGGTTGAACTAGGTGTCAGAGTTGAAGCGAAATGTCCGTGCAGCCGCTATATGCAGGTGCCTATTGTATTAACCATAAAATTGGCCAATTATAGTCATAAATTGCGTAAGAATGACACAATGCAATCAAAATCAATAATTTGGTTATAATCCTATGAATTCTTGCTTGATGATACCTCTCCACACTAGCAAGTGAATGATGCATCGTCACAATTTGCTTCACTTTGCCACATCCAATACGACTGTGGCGTCAACGTACTCAAGAAGGTGAATTTGTACACATTTTCTATCATCATACTTACCGTATTTTCGCGCCTTGTGATGCGACACACCTATTATATAGACACTCTCGACCATCGGGTCTGACCCGCTGGGTTATTCCAGAGTGCATGTTAGCACACCCTGCTGGCCAAAGTCTAATTTGTATGCTTTGAATTGACTGTGACAAATACATTATGTAAATACGGTGTTTGGTGATGGTGGAGGAGAAAGCTGGTCAAAAGGGCAGCTGTCCATGATGTCGTGGTCTGTCTTATCATTCATGTTATTGCAAGCAAGAAAAATATGGGCTGATATTTGTGCCACTAGAAACTGAATCTGAATATCATCAATTTGAATGTGAATTGCTTAACTTGAATATTTGAATGGAAAACTGAATATTTGAATTGAAAAATGAATTGAATTTAAAACTTAATTATTGAATTACATAAATTGCACAATTGTTTAATTTGAATTTTTCCATCTACTATTTATGTAATTCAATAATTATAATATATATAATACATAGATCTCCTCGTCGGCCAATCAGCCTCTTTGTTTTGAAGGTCGTAAACTATCATGAGATTTGCCAGCCGCCATCCACAACTATGTGTTACTTTGATTGTGCTTTTGCAGGACCGAAAGAGACCTCTGGAGGGCGCCAAGCGTCGGACACTTGCAAGGCTGGTTGCTGATTTGTTCACAGCAAATTTCTCTGGCGTCGCTTATATTTTATATCTTATATTCCATGCAAACTTAACGGCCTTAAAAACAGAGGTGCTGTTTTATGGGCTGATATTTGTGACAGCTTGTCCGACGAGGAGATCTATTTACCTGGAATCCATTGCTCATCCTAGAGGCACACCTGTGGCCTGATATTTGTGCCACTAGAAACTGAATCTGAATATCAACTTGAATGTGAATTGCTGAACTTGAATATTTGAATTTTAAACTGAATTATTGTATTGAAAACTGAATTATTGAAAAAATTCTGATTGAAATTAAACAGTAAATATACAATTGTTGTTATTCAATAATTCAGTTTTCAATTCAAATATTCAGTTTTTAATTCAAATATTCAGTTTTCAATTCAAATATTCAAGTTAAGCAATTCACATTCAATTCGATGATATTCAAATTCAGTTTCTAGTGGCACAAATATCAGCCCATAGAAAAACCACAGGTTCAGACAAAACATAAAAACACACTGCCCAAAGCACACCACTCACATCTCTCTAAACAGCCATGTGATTGGCTGAGGCTGAATGGTTTTGCTGTAATCTTTTTGTGTTGTTTTTATTTCATTTGGGGGAATGAGTGGCTTGAGAGATGCATGTTTTGTGTTCATTTATTTCTTCGTTTCATTGTTTGCTTGTATGCTGAGATATTTTTGTTTTTGATTTGAAACCATGACTCTAAGGAGTGTGGTGACCAGTGAAGTCCCTCCTCTGATGTTGTCAATTACATGTGTTGCCATGACATCTCTCATCGGGTTGAGGTGCTGCTTCTGACAGCAATCCCTTATTCGCATGAGTGCTGGCATGCGCGAGCTAGCATGATTATTTAAATCACTAAACTACTGGGAATACTGCTTCCTGCCAGTGTTGTTTTTGTCAGGCTTTTTAGATTTAGTCTTAGTCTTTTGGACGAAAGTGCGTATTAGTTTTTGTCACATTTAGTCATTGATTGTTTGAGTCTAGTTTTAGTCGACCAAAACTCAAAAAGGTTTTAGTCTCGTTTTAGTTGACAAAAACTCCCCCAAAAAGTTTGTCTACTTTTCGTAAATTTACTCAACGAAAACTCATTTTAGTTAAAAATAGGCATGAATGGTTTCCACCAAAATAAAAAGACTTTCTGATCGACTACTACGGATTATGCATTACAAACCGATAAAGTGGTAAAACAGTAAATTCAATTCTCATTGCTCCAAAATAAGCAAACAAAATAAAAACATTTTGACAACATAAACTTGTAGTAGACTTGTTCTACCACAAGTACAAATGCTATCAAACGTATCTCTTTTTACTTGTAACAGACGACAAACAAAGTAACCTACCGGGCTTGATTCACTTTTAGGAATGCGCTTCTCTCCAAAATGACTCTTATGCGAATGCAGAGGGCGGAGCATGGCTGATGTCAATAGTAAGGGATGCGTGCTGTCCTGGTGGCAGGCGTGCCCAAACAAGGATAGGTTGGACCAGCATTGCAATTTTTTTGAAAGACAGATTTCATGTACAATAGTAAGGGATGTCATAAATTTTGAACGTCTGACAGACCACACATTAACAATTTTGTCCTGTCTCATCTCGCCACCGAAAAGTCATGTACGTTACGTCATGTTTTCGTCATCAAAGAGCCACGTTTGGCTTGTCATCGTCTCGTTATCGTCATGAAAAAAGGGGGCGTTAATGGAATATTTTCGTCATTGCATTGTTGATGAAAACAACACTGATTCCTACTGGGATTCCAGTAACTCTAAAACTTCATCGTAACTCTGTTTTTATCCTTAGATGATGAAAATTGTTAGGTTTAAGCCCAACATTAGTTTGTTTACTGTTGATTTTATGGGGCTATTTTGACGTTTTCCTGTCTCAATATTATAGAATCGTTCTTGGTCATTTTATATTATTCAAATTTCCATTTGAAATATATAGCATGTAATAATTGGATTTGAAATTTCTCTCTTTTAGATTTTACATATGAGCTCATCCAGCGAGGTGGTTTGAGAGACCCAATCATCTTTGAGAAAACTGATGGACTGGGACTCAAGTAATTTTTTTTCCTTGTACTTTTTTTTCTTCATTTGTCTTTGCTTTTGTATAAAGTGGGTAAAGCAACACTTTTTTTCTTGTTTCTTAGGATGCCTGATCCAAGCTTCAGTGTTAGTGATGTCAAGATGTTTGTTGGTAAGCCATGACTTTAATCACGAATTACAAATTTGTAGTATTAAAGACAGGTGTGCCCAGATTTTTATTGCCATAGTGGAATTAAAACAATGAACAGTGAATGAACAAATGTAAATTGTATATATACCATCACTATCAAGATCAAAAGAAAAACGCAAAATGTTTCAGATTTGCAATTAAAATTAGTGCACGACCTCATAAACTTAAGTGATTGAGGGGTCTTAGATAAGATGCTAAATAAAGATCAATATAATTATTTATTTTTTGTTTGGTATTACAGTTTCATAAAGATGAGACGTTTGACACTGAGACTCCGGAGCCTGTGTCCAACGAGTGAGATAGACTACGCAAAACATTGCATAAAAATCCTGAATCAAATCTTAGGCATCAAGTCTTGATGACGTATGAGGCTACATACATGCCAATGAGACAGTGGGAAATTCCATAACTGATTAAAATATTTGGCACTTTGTCAATCTTCCAACTGCTGAAAGGAGACACCAAACGCTCTAGAATATCCGCCATATAGAGATCCTAAGGTAACATGGAAGGAAAAAAAAATCGAATTTTGCGATTGCAAGGAAACCTAAATCTTTGCGAGGGAACCAAGGTGGTCAAGGCCTCGAAAGCTTCACAAGGCTTCATCAGCCCATCTCTACTGTGTACCTTCAAAATTAATATTCTTAAAAATAAATATTTTTTTTTATTTTTTATTATTAAATAAAAAAATATCAAACACGCAAAATTATAGAAAATTGTTGCTCTTGAATACTGGTATAGATTCCCAGTTACAGAGAATCAGAATTTAATTTAAGTGTGAAAGGTGCCTATATCTAATCATAAATGCAAACATGTAGGGAAAGTAATACTATGTCTGCTCATGACGTACCATCATTTTTCACTCTAAATTTAATGCTAAATTCCGGGGTACCGCCACTGCTATCCATATTGATGTACATTTTGTGCCTTTGAAAGTGATATCTGGCAGTGATGGCCGGTATGTTACTATACAAGTACACTTGTTTAATTTGTTGGTGATAATAGCATGTGTCTACGCTGCAAACTGGGACAATCCAAAGTTTTTTTAGTGAATTGTTCTCCCACCTGCCAGAAATAAACAGCCACAATCTCATTTTGGGAGGTGATCTAAACACCGTATTATGCCCCTAGCATGACGGGTCAAGTACAACTCCAGGAATAAAGACAAATTCAGCAGAGACCAATGAGGCTTTTCTCCAGGCGTATGGAGTAATTGACGCATGGAGGTACTTGCATCCAGAGTTTAGACAATTTAGCTTTTGTTCAGCTGCACATCATTCCTACAGCAGGATTGATCTTTCACTTCTGGACCAAAATCTCCTTCCACTATTAAGGTCTAGCTGTTATGAGAGCATTGTAATTTCGGATCATGGCCCGGTGACGATGACATTGAGCTTTCCAAACTACGAAATACCGCAGCGAATATGGCGGATGAGGGGTTTGTCGATTATGTTAATTCTCAAATTTACTTTTTCATAGAGACAAATGAACAACCAGATGTAACACTCAAGACATGCAATTGATATCCCGATGTAATATTACTTATTTATATTAATTAATAACGGAATGGAACATAATATACTCACATCCATATATCTGCCCTTGGGCTAGATATCTAAATTTCAACTCAGGGAGGAAGTTGGGTAAATGTTCAAAGTGTAGAGACAGAATTTATTTAAAAATGCAACAATATTAATTGAAGAAAAATACATAGATATCTATACATTATCTACAGTCTTCACACAACAAAAATATTCATGATCCCGGATAGAGAGTCCTGCGCAGTTGTATAGTCCATATTAATGTAATTGATGTTCGTGGGAGTAGTTGAGTGGAAGGGGTTGTAGAAAAGTTGGCTGTAGCGCCTCCTACCACACTGCTGGGTTATTGTCCGTGGTTGTTTGCGGCAATGTCCAATGCAATGTCAAATTGCCAATGAGGGGAGATATGAAACGGAACCTGGCCTGCGTGAAACAGGACCAATTAATAATTACCATATTTACTTTACATCTCATTTCCATTTTAAATCTTAATGTATGTACATCCGATGTCCAAAATCTGTAATATATTCTCCAATTATTGCAATCAGTATTTCATAAATTAATACTGAATACATTCTGTACAAAGTGTGTCGACTTCTAATTCAAATGAAATAAAACAACAGCATAAATACTAAACATCATCAACTCTAAACTAATTTAGAAAAAGAAAGCCAAAATGAAATCATGTAGGTATTAACAAACAAAACAATCTGCAACTCAGGACGACATCATAGGTGCTAGCTTCCCATAATACCCGTCCACGTCCCATTCAACCAAATAAGAAATTAAAGGCTACTATTAGCATTCTTAAACAAACAATTCAGCTCACCAGTTCCTTCATTCACCTCGCTAGTATGTTGGGATACCAAGCGATATTACTGTTCAGTAGTTGAATCACCTATCAGTTGAAGGCATATTAGAATACTATGAATCGTACAAGAATACTCGAACAAGAATTGTAAGAAGTCACGTACCGGCAACAGCTCGATGTAGTCATCTAGCTTCAAAGCGCTCACCGGTGTGTGACTTGCGCCATGATTTAAAAGACAATGACGTCAGACGCAGCGCTACGCAAGCGAGACGTAAACGTCCTATGTAAACAAAAGCATGTGATTGTGTAACTAAAAATACTGAGCGACAAGAGGGAAACGGAAGCAACCATGTACTACAATCACCCAGGTTACACAGACATAAGCCGAAGTATTTTTTGGGAAGCTATGAAAACTTATCTACGAGGTCACATAATTCAGAATCAGAAATCCCTTTATTGTCATTGTACTCAAGTGTGCAATGAGATTAGAGAGCTCCCCTCTCCAGTGCAATACAACAAAATTGCTTACAGCTCTGGCCTGTATAGGAAACACGCCTGAATGAATTGACATCTCTGAAAAAGGATGTCGACTGCAGACATTCAGTCTCACCATCTACTAGCCTGTCCAAGGAAAGAGTCACTTTGCATTTGGAGTTTGATATCCTGTCCGCGGGGGAAGCTGAAGAGCGCTTTCATAAATCGTGTCCGGAATTCTACGAACAAGGCAAACGCGCTCATAAACTGCTGTGTCATCAGCTAAGACAATCCGCTGAGGCGGGATGTATTGCAGAGATGACTAGTTACTGACCAAAAAAGTATAAACACTCAGTTTAGGAGTTTCTATGAGGAACTTTACACTTCTGAGAAGTGCGATGATGCCCTGATGGCAGATTTTTTTTTTTTTAATCTTAAGTAACCGACCTTAAGCAATCGGGATATGCTCAGCCTTTAGCAGGACATGTCCTGGGCAGAAATAGATCAAGCTATCAAGAAAATGAAGCGCGGTAAAGCCCCAGGCACTGATGGCTTTCCGGCTGAGTTCTTTAAAAAAATTCTCCCAAGATAGTCCCTTTTTTGCCAAGTGTGTATGCCGAAGCACTAAAACGGAAGTCACTGTTTCCTACAATGACTGAGGCCATAATTTTGGTCCTTCTTAAAAAAAGGGAAGGACCCTCGAAAATGTGAATCGTACCGGCCAATAAGTTCACTCTGCTGTGATTATAAGATTCTGATGAAGACCTTAGTCTGTAGGCAGGAGTCTGTTTTACATACAGTAGCTGCCCTCTCCCCTCCCTGTCAGACATCTACACCACCCGGTGCCTCAGCAGAGCTCTCAAAATCATTAAAGACAATACTCACCCGAGCTCACACCTGTTCGACCTGTTGCCCTCTGGCAGGCGCGACAGGTGCATCAAAACAAAGACCAACAGACTGAAAAACAGTTTCTTCCCGAGAGCTATCTCCATGCTGAACTCTCACACTCACCTACCCTTACCTTGCAGAACAGCAACATAACGTGTTTTTATTTTTACAATTTTGTATTTACTTTCTATTTAATCTTGAATTAATCTATTTTATATATTTGATTAGATTATTGTTGTATGGCACTGGAGCGGGGAGCTCTCTAATTTTGTTGCACACTGAGTACAATGACAATAAATGGCATTCTGATTCTGATTCTGGTGCACCCTGATCAAACTGGCTTTTTTTGGGGCGCCAGCTGTCTGGTAATGTACGTAGGCTGTTTAATGTTATATACTCCCGTGGAGCCCTTCTCACTGCAGAGGTCATACTGTCCCTTGATGCCCAAAAGGCATTTGATCGCGTTAAATAAGACTCTTTTTCTAACTTTGAAGAAGTTTGGTTTTGGTCCCACGTTTCGTGCCTGGATTAAAGTCTTATATGCTTCCCCATGGGCTGCTGTTCGCACTAACAAGATGATTTCCAGTTACTTCCGAATAGAGGGGCATTAGACAGGGATGCGTTTTGAGCCCCTTGCCATTTGATCTCGCCATTGAACCACTGGCCGCCGCCTTGAGAGGATGATCACACAGAGAGTTTTTTTATCGCAGAAAAAAACCCGAGACAGTTCTCCAGCGCTGACGAGAAGGGTCTGACCTAATCCCGACAAAACGACAACCTAAAAATAGTTTTTCAAGACCATGCCCCTTTTTCTGATTGGGTGAAACTGCACTTGGTCCATTCTAACAGTGTTTCCAAAGTTATGCTTAATATTGACCAAGGTTATTTCCAGTGTTGTCCTGGAGTGTTTTTCTGAAAGGCCTTGGCTTTAGTCTGTTATTCTGGTGGTGTCCCATTGTGTCTTTGTTTTCATTTTTCTCTATTTTACCGATGAACCTTATTTATATTGGAGTCACGTCGTGCTGATTACACTATTCAAGGCCCTCTTCAGGCCATTGTATTTTTTTTCATTTGTAATTTCAATATTTTTATTTGACAGTTTAGCACGTCACACGTTGAGGCATAAACCAAACAGTCATTTCAACAATGCATTGCAACCATATGCTCAGTTACAACATTTCTAGTTGAGGTTTTTTTTAAGGTACCGTATTTTTAGGGCCATACGACGCGCTACCTCAAAGGGCGCAACACCAGTTGAGGGTGCTATTTCCGTCTTTAATGCATATACTAGGCGCGCCGCATTACAAGGCGCTAGCGGCTGCTCGCGCTAGCACGTTCGCGCTAGCTCGGCTGCTCGCGCTAGCACGTTCGCGCTAGCACGTCGTTCGTGCTAGCACGTTCGCGCTAGCTCGGCTGCTGCCAGCTCACCAGGACTCAATCCCATAAAGAATCGCTGCCAGAGGCATGACCCCGTTTCATTGACCAATGTGATGAAACTATTAGGAATCACTGTCATTAATAATGACTCTAACCAATAAAAGGTGTCTTGGCAATAGCCGACTAAACAACGTCAGGGGAGGGACTTCACTGGTCACCACACTCCTTAGAGTCATGGTTTTAAATCAAAACCAAAAAAACTCATCATACAAGCAAACAATGAAACAAAAAAATAAGATTAACACAAAACATGTATCTCTCATGCCATCAATATACCCAAAAGAAATAAAAATAACACAAAAAGATTATAGCAATGGCTTCTTGGGAGCCACTCAGACTCAGCCAATCACATGGCTGTTTAGAGAGATGTGCATGGCTGTTTAGAGAGATGTGCTGTTGTGCTTTGGGCTTTTTGTCTGTTGTCTAAACCTGGGACGTTTCTTGCTTGCAATAACATAAATGATAAGACAGACTACAACATTGTGGACAGCTGCCCTTTTGTCCAGCTTTCTCCTACACAATCACCCAAACACCATAGTCACATAATGTATAAGTCACGGTCAATTAGAAGCATAGATGACTCAGACTTTGTCCAGCAGGGTGTGCTAACATGCACTCCGAACAGCCCAATGAGTAAAAGGGTTGATGGTCGCGAGTGATGCTTAGTCCATATAATGGGCGCGTCGCTTTACAAGGCGCTTTGTTTGTTTTGGGGAAGATTAGGGACTTTAAAGAGCGCCCTATGGCCTGGAAAATACGGTGCATGCATTAACATAAATGATCCACATGTTGGTTCCTCGTTTGACTCCGCATACGCCTGTAGGGTGCTTTTTTGAAAGAGGCTAACCTGCCGTTGACCCCGTTGAAAAATGTGCGTACCTGCCTTTTATGGATTTTTGGAAGAGGCTTGCCTGCCTTAATGTGCTTTCTAAGCCGTACAACTTGGTATTTTTTAGACTCAGTTTTTGTGTGTGTTGTTTGAAAGAGGCTTGCTTGGTCCTTGAATCTGGCATATAGAACTAACGCTAAACATAACTCATGTGTATGCTGCGTGTAGTCCTTGCGCCTGGCATATACTATGTAACGTGTGCGCTCTGTGAGCCGCTGCCGAAAAGATTTGGCCAAACCTTGAACTCTCCTAGTAGCAAAGCTTGTGCCACTATTCATGGTGTTGATCAGCAGGCTTTTTCTTTTTGTTAAAACTTATCTATTTTCATGCTAATTTACATGTGTTGCGTACTCTAAAAGCACCAAATCAGACACCACTTAAGACTAAATTCAAATGAATTTTTGGTCAATTTATGGAGGTGCAAAAGTATTGGAAGCCTGACCTGCATTGGTTAAAACAATCAGTCAAGTAGAATCAGGTATGACAAATTGGTACCTAAATTAACCACTGAAATGGACCAATTGAATGAGAGAGGTTTAAGGGTAAAAACCTACATCTCTGATTGGTCAGGTCAGTCATGACAAGGGGAAGAGACATCTCAGAGGACCTCAAAAAGATGTTAGTGACAGCACATCGGACTGCGGAAAGCTAAAATAAAGTCATTTAAAAAAATTTAATTCAGAGGAATATTGTGCTATCCTGGAACATAACCTGAAACTGTCCATTGTGAAGTAAAAGCTTGGCAGAAGATGGATCATGCAACAAGGAAATGATCCAAAGCATTAAATTAAACTCGTTCTCTATGAATTGTAGTTCAGTAATCCCTCGCTATATTGCGCTTCACCTATCGCGGCTTGGCTGCCTCACAGATTTTTTTTTTTACTGTGGTAATGTGGTCTGTGTAGCAGCCCCTTGGATTTCGAATAAGGATGTTGAGAGTTTCAAACGGGTGTCAATAATCTTTACTCTTTGAGCAAGCATGTTCAGCATTCTGCAACGTGAAAACTACAGAACAACAGAAAAACAGAAATTGTAATAGTAGTTTCACAAATAATTCACATATCAATCATGTACACACAACGCTCCTGTAATGGCAGAAATTCACTTTTCTCGTAAGCTTCGTTAATCAGTGCGGGCGGGCAAAGGTCGTTCTGACTCGTCCGTAATTGCACATAATTTTATCCACAACTTTCACTTTCATTCAAGTACTCACACGGACCTAAAGGAACTCTTTCATCTTCTTGTATTAAAAGTTTCACAACCCAGTACCGTGAGCAATGTCGTTCAGCACAACGAATGGATAACATCTACTTGAACTATGAGAACTCTACGGGAACGGTCAAAAGCTGTTTCGCTTCCACGACTACCAGCACTATGGTGCATTGTATTGTTTTGTGAACGACAGTGCTGTACAGCCAATACAGTAGTGATAGCGGCGAGTGAGTGAGACGGCAGTAACTCTCTCCACTCAAAACTTTGCCTAAAGCAATTAAATCGCCAACCCACCGCACTAAAGCCTGAACTCCATGCAGCTAACTAAATACTTTCCTCACAATGCCTCCAAAACAACTAAAGCACTAAAGCAATCAAACAAGGACCGCGATGCAGCAGAGTTGTGCAATGCCACGACTCAGTTTAACGCCTGTCCCAACTTTAGCGATGACAGTGCTAATGCTCATGCTAGTCCTTCAACTACCGCTGTTCTATAACGGAAAGTTCGCTTAAAAGTATTACAGGGGCGGTGGCCGAGCAAGGGCAGAGTATCGAAAATTTGTGAATGAGACAATTGGGAAGCTCGAAGCGAAGATGGATGACATAGTGAAGCGCATTGACGATGCAGTTGCCACTACAGCGGCACTTGTTGCACGCGAAATGGAGACTGAAGCATGCATTTCTCGCTTGGAGGACGATATGGTTCCGATAGAAAAGCAAATCGATGCTTTGGAGAAAACTAACAAGGATCTCCGGGCGAAAGTAACTGACCTGGAATGTCGACAAAGACAGAAGAACATCAGGTTGCTAAACCTAAATGAGTCAATCGAAGGGAGAGACTCGCTTGAGTTTTTCGAGGGTTTTATTCCCAAACTACTGCAGCTACCTGTCGCATCTGTGGCCATCGAGAGTGCCCATCGGGCTTTTGGAATACCTGGTGATGGTTGTCCACGCCCCGTTGTGGTGAAACTTCAGCGCTCTCGAGATGTCTCCATTGTGTTTGAGGCTGTGAAACGTCTTGTTAATCCTCAGCAGGAGGGGCAACCAGTGCGAATAACACGTAACATTCCACCTGATGTCCAGGCTGCGAGGCGAGCCTTCAATACCGTGTGCGCGAAGCTCATAAAAAAAAATGGTCGATTCAGAATGGCATATCCTGCGATCCTGTCCTTCAAATGGAGTACTGAAGACATTTAAGGATCCTAACGAGGCTGAAGCTTTCCTCTTAACCATCCCATAACTGGTAGAGTGGCCTCTGTTGCTGTGAATATTGTCACCGGTGTTGAGTGCTCATTTGCCCCTCAGAACTGATTGAACTGTGATATTGTATGATATGGGCTAAACATTCCTTGTTATATGGCAACACAATATATGGAGAGTATGACAACTACTATGTTTTGAGTGGTAGTTAGAGGTTATGTTTTGTGTAATTTTATTTTTATATTTATTTATTTTATATTAACTCACATGGTGTTCAAATAAACAATAGTGTGGTCCTAGGCTCAATTAATTGTAATGTTCTGAATAGGGTACAAAAAAGATATGGGATTAATTTATATAAATTAGAGAGTATAATAAATTTGAACAGTACCATAATGACGCTATAAATTGTACCTGTGAATACTATAACCCTGAAGATCTAAAACAAAATAATTTTTCATTTTCAGTCATGCACCTATATATACGAAGTCTTAAAAAATGACATGATGAGCTGGTTTCGTTTCTTTCCAGTATAGCCACAAATTTTGATGTTATTGCATGTAGCGAAACTTGGATGAATGTCTTTATGTAAACTCAAATTACACAGTAAGGGTGCGAAATGATATGACTATTGATGATGGTTGCTCTGATTCATTATTTCTTGAAGTAAAAATGGCAAAAGGGAAAAAGTCTCATTATCCGAGCAATATACCGGCCACCCAATTCTGACTATGGTACATTTAGAGCGCACCTTGAAAGTCTTTTCCATCTTCTAAATCAGACAAATAAAAACTGAATTATTATGTGAGACTTTTATATCGACATATCAAATAGGGATACAATAGGAATGGATTTTCAAAATATTCTCTTCTCATCTTTTTATGCAACTATTGATAAATATACACGAGTTACAGAGAAAATTAGGTCCATTATTGACAACATTATTACCAATATACAAAACTCTGGAGGTAAATCCGGTGTATTATATTCAGATATAACAGATCATTATCCCATTGTGTTTCTTATCAACTGGACCAAAAGGCCACTTGTTCCATGTACCAAGAGAAAAGTCCAGATTCTAACTGACAAAACCCTTAAAAACCTAACTCAGCATCTCCAAACAAAAAACTTGGATGCTATTTATTGTTCAAATGATCCAAACAAGGCATTTGACTACCTAATTCATGAAATTAGAGCTTCTATTAATGAAACTATTCCAGAAAGGACAATAAAACTAAATGAAATTAAAAAAAATCCCTGGGTTACAAAAGGAATTCTACAGTCTATTCAAAAGAACACTAAACTTTACAAACAGTATAAAAAGTCCAAATAATATAAATAAATGCAAATACACAAGATCTAAAAACAAATTAACAAAACTAATACGAGTTAGTAAGCAAAACTATTTTTCTGACCGATTTAAAAATGCTTCTGGCGATCAAAAGAAATCTTGGAAGGTGCTGAATGAGGTAATTGGCCAAAATGCAAAATCACCAGTTTTCCCTGACGCCGTAATGCAGACCCAATCAAATAAAACGACTAAGGCAGATAATTTACCAGACAATTTAAAAAAAATTTTTTGCCTCTGTTGGAAAAAATCTCTCAACAAATTTCTACATCAGGAGGCTCAAATTACAAATATTATCTAAAAAAGAATTACCCCAATTCATGCCATTTTATTCCTACTTGGAAAAATAGAAATAACCAATATTATAAACAAGATGAAATGTTCATACACAACTGGCGCTTATGGTATTAGTCGTAAGACTCTTAAAACCATTGTACATGTGATAGCTGAGCCACTTGCTCATATAATAAATTTATCTCTCCAGCTCGGCGTTGTTCCAAAGCAAATGAAGGTGTCAGAAATAATACCAGTATATAAGTCTGAGAACATAAATGAAATGCAAACTTATAGGCCCATATCAATATTACCAACCCTTTCCAAAGTACTAGAAAGAGCGGTCCACTTGAGACTGGTAGCCTTCTTAAAAAAACAAAATATACTGCTTTCTTCACAGTATGGCTTCAGGAAACAGAGCAATACATGCATGGACACTTTGGATTTGCTTGAGAAAGTAAACAATTCTCTTGAGGAGGGAGAAATTGGTATTGGCATTTTTCTCGATCTCACAAAGGCATTTGATACAACTGATCACTCTACTTGGGACGTTGGAGCATTATGGTGTCAGGGGTATAGCACTAAAGTGGTTCAAGGACTATCTTCACGATAGACTGCAATATGTAAATGTAAATGGTGAAAACTCAGGTCTGGAAAACATTACATTTGGAGTTCCCCAGGGATCCATCCTGGGCCCCCGTTTATTTATTGTCTATATTAATGATTTTGGTTTCTGTTCGCACAATATTCATGACATTCTTTTTGCAGATGACACAAATTTATTTGTATCACATAAAGATATTGATCAGCTTGTATTACTCTTAAATGAGAAGTTATCAATCGTAAATAGTTGGTGCAAATGTAACTAGTTATCCTTGAACATCACCGAAATGAATTATATTATCTTCAGCATGAATAAACATAAATACAGCAATTGTGAATTGAACATAACTATTGATGGCAGACTTATTAACAAAGTTGAGTCCACTAAATTCTTAGGAATCCATATTGACCATTCTTTAAATTTTAAAAAGCATATTGATGAGTTGGTTAAAAAAACTATCAAAAATAGTAGGATTATTTCATAAACTAAAACAATTGCTCCCATCTGAACTATTGTAATATTATTTGTAATAATACTTAGCCTACATATAATGCCAAATTACTCATATTACAAAAAAAAGCCATGAGGGCAATATCCGACTCTAAATACAATACTCCTACAAATGCCCTCTTCCAAAAGTATGGTCTCCTAAAGCTTCCAGAATGTAGATTTTTTCACAACCCATGTACAATGTCTAATGTGGTTAACAGGCTAAATACTGAACTATACTCTTCCTCTCACCTACATAGTACTCAGAACAGGTTGCGCTTGAAAAGGTAATATAGGAAATTAAAATCTACTCGGTTCAGTATATGTTATAGGGCCCCACAAATATGGAATGAATTGGATAATGAAATAAAACAATCTGCTACGCTTTCTATATTTAAAAGAAATCTGAAGCGCAAGCTAATGGAGAAATATGTATCTGAAGATTTTGCAGCCAAATGTCTTAGAGGTTAAACTTTTCTCTTTTACATGGATTACTGAGTTGTCATTGGTTATTATTTAAGTTGAAATGTACATGAACTGGTCCATCATATCTGTTTCAGCACCACACTGAAATTTTGATTTGCATGTCTTTTTTTTTTTATAAACTATGAGCCCTTGCCTAGCACTGTAAATTTCTTGTAAATGACAATTATATCAAATTGATTACGTCAGTACAAGATAAATCTTTTGTTTGGTGGTGGTGTGCTGGATCCCTGTTCAAAAGCTTTTAGCTTCAGAGGGAGTCCACTTTTCACATTGTAAACACAGTATTTTGTTTGTAAATAACATTATGTGTGAAAAATAAATTCAAAATAATCCTCTGTGCTGTTTTGACTGTCCTCTGTCTGCCTCAGTGCAGCTGCCGTACTAGGTGGAGACACAGTAAGTCAGCAGGCTCTTGATGGACGAGTGGTAGAAGGCCAGGCAGCAGCTTTTTGTCCCGGTTGAATTTCCTGAGGACCCTTAGGAAGTGCAGATGCTGGTGGACCTTCTTTATCACTCCTGTGGTGTTGTGTGTCCAGGAGAGGTCATTGGAGATCTGTACTACCAGGAACTTGAATGTGTGTGGACCCTCTCCACACACTCACCTTTGATGTAAAGGGGGGGTGGTAAAGTCTTTTTTCTCCTGAAGTCGATGATGATCTCCTTTGTTTTTGCAGTGTTGAACTGTAATTCATTATCCTCACACCAAGACCTCATCCCTGTAAGATGCCTCATCTCCTTTTGATATCAGATGACCACTGTCGTATCGTCAGCAAATTTGACGATGCTGTTGTTTCCGTTGGCCGGGCTGCAGTCATAGGTGTAGAGAGCGTACAGGAGAGGGCTCAGCACGCATCCTTGAGGGGAACCGCTGCTCAGTGTTCGGGTGGAGGATGTGTAGGGCCCGAGCGTCACAGTCTGGGGTCTGTTGGTCAGAAAGTCCTTAATCCAGGTGCGTGTGAGGGCGGGGAGGCAGAGAATGTCCACTTTGGTGATGAGGATGTCTGGGATGATTGTATTAAATGCCAAGCCGTAGTCCATAAAGAGCATCCTGGCATAGCTCTGCTGTTGTTCCAGGTGGCCCAGCACAACATGGAGAGCAGTGTCGATGGCGTCCTCAGTGGATCTGTTAGCCCGGTATGCAAACTGGTAGGGGTCCAGAGTGGGAGGAAGGCAGTCCCTGATGTGCTGGAGAACCAGTCTCTCGAAGCACTTCATGATGACTGGCGTGTGAGCAAAAGGACGGTAGTCATTCAGGTGTGATGTGGGTGACCTTTTGGGGACTGGAATGATGGTGGAAGTTTCAAGCACGAGGGAATGACTGCTTGAGCCATGGAGTGGTTGAAGATCCTGCAACAAACATGTTTTAGCGGTTCTGTACATTCTCTAAGGACTTTGGGGTGTGGCGGTTTGGGGTGAGCAAAGAAGCAGTTTAGCTCCTCGGCCAGCGACACACTCAGGTCTACTGATGTTATGCTACCTCCTCGGGAGTTGGTGATACTCTGTAGACCTTGTCACACCTCCCGGGTTCTGTTGCTGGCAAAGTAGGAGTCTCGCCTCTTCTTGTATTCTGTTTTGGCATGCTCAATGCCTTTTTTCAGGTCTGCACGAGCCACACTGTACAGAGCTCTGTCGCCTGACCTGAAGACAGTATCACGGGCCTTGAGTAGTGAGCGAATCTGACTGGAAGTCCAGGGTTTCGTGTTTGGGAAAGTCCCAATGGTCTTGTTCAGGGACACAGTTTACATGCAGTACACACTGTGTGTAAACATCAAGGTCCTGATGATCAAAGAGGTCCTAGTGTAATGGAAGCAGTCTTGTTTTAAAGAGTGGAACCACTTTGGCTATTTCCACATTTTTAAGAAAATCCCTTTTGTGAATTACTTTGGATATGTACAGGTTTTACTGTTTGGCATCTCTGCCTGTTGCGCTGGCCGGGAGATCTTGTATGTGCTTGATACAGAAAAAAAGCACACGGAACTGAGACTGCGCCCTTTAATACGGTGTGCCCTATGGTCCTGAAAAACATGCTAGTTGGATTATCATATGGTTTAGACCTGGTATTTCCATGTAATTTTTAAAATTTGTTGTTGCAGTGCTACCCATATCTATATTTAAATCACCAACTACAATTATTGATTTGATTAACATCCTGAAACATTCCAATGATTTTGTCTGTAAACAATTCAGCACAAGGCCCAGGTAGTCTGTATATCAATGTATTTGACCCACATCATTAATAATTTCTACAGTTTATACGTTTTTTGTTCAATTTTGCAATTTAGGCTTGAATCAACGTAGACTGCTTCACCTCCACTATCTTTATTTATTCTACATAAAACATATCGTTTAATCTGGACTTCATTAATATAAATTTCCTTTAACCATGTCTCTGGTACAGCAATCACTTTAAATTTCTTTCTTAATTCCCCAACACACTCCTTGATTGTTGGTAGTTTGTGTTTCAAACTTCAACAGTTTAAGTGTATGATGGGAAATGCATTATCAGATACCTTATCTACTCTTGTATTTAACTGTTCTATTGGAAAATAATCACATGCCGCTAGTTTGAGTACGCTTTGTACAAAGTCAGGTTCCATGTCATAGATTTTACAATTTATACAAGAATTTACATCCATGATGCCGTTTGTTAGTACTTTATGTAGTGCATAGTTAGCAAAGCTTAACTACCATGTCCTTCACTAAAATTATTCATATTTCCACAAGTCCTGAAGATTGCACAACACTTCTGTTTCCTCGTGTGGGCCATTTAGGTTAATGTACTCTCAGCAATTTGTGGTTTTGGTGGAAAAGATTGTTTCCTCAAGAAGTGTGCCTTCTATGCAATTTCTGCATTTTTCTTTGTCAAATGCTCATTCAGAAAAACATTTATTCCTTTCAGTCTTTTTTCCTTGCCTCAATACAGCATTTTTTCACAGTTTGTTTGAGTAGCGCACTATGAGCGTTTTTTTTTTTTTTTTGGAGCTTATTCTTCTTTGGAAGGAGGTGACAGTTTTCAATGTCCTCTATGTTAATGTTTATGCCCTTTATATGAAGAAACAATGTTACCTCGTGGTCCACAGGTGTCACCATCTGGAGCCTCACCTCTCCCCAAATTTCCTTATACCGAGTGCGGTTTGATCTCTAACCCTGGGACAATGTTTATAGAAGAATATTGTTCCAAGTCTGAGTCCCAACATTCCAGATTAGCAATTATCTTGCTTTTTTCCTCATTTATTCGCTTGAGGTCCTTTATTTTCTGCATAAGATCCATTATTAGCTTCACTGCTTTGAAATTGTTGCAACTTCCACCGACAGAAAATCGAGCAATTCATTTATTTCCCTAATGTCCTCGTTCTTATTTTTTTTGCCATTTTGACTGTGCAGACACTAATGCTTTAAATTGTAGTTGATCCGTGGCGTCAGACTTAGCTCGATCGTTACACCGCTAGCCGTCAGCTCCGACGCCAGTCTCGCCAGCTCATCATTCCTGTCCGCAAAAAGTCACCCACATCCCACCTCAATGACCACCGTCCTGTTGCTCTCACACCAGTCATCATAAAGTGCTTTGAGAGACTGGTCCTCCAGCACATCAGAGACTGCCTTCCTCACACAATTGACCCCTACCAGTTTGCATTCTGGGTAGTTTTGTGTTTCAGTATCGATACTGCCTTAATACGGTGGTATTGGATCGGCGAGTACCAACCAGTATAGTCCCGATACTGGCTATCAACACTGGTATCATCCTTCAAACGCAGCGAGCCGCATGCTGAGGGAAATTACGATGAGAAGCCTGATCCATTGTTAGCGTTATTGCTCATGTGTCTATTTATGTCTAGTTTGGTGAAAAAGGTCCTTATTATGACACCTGTCCACATTGGTGGCAGGAGCCTGGGGTGGGGGACTTGCTGTCAAGAGTCAGTCTTGTGTCCTGAAGGGGCTCGTGCTTGCTGGATTTTTGCCTCGTGACAGATAAGGTATGTTGCTTTTGGTTGACACAGTACGTCGTTTACTACTTTAATGGTGGAAAATGTCATTCATTAAATCGTTTGTGTCCGGATATTCTCGTCTTTCTGTGCGCCGTCGAAGCTCAAAGTTCGAGCTAGCACTACCAGCAGGCACGCCCTGTCGATGCAGAGGGGAAACAGTGAGTGCCAACAAGACAGGCAGTTGAGGACTTCCGGTGGCGTGCTACCTTGATGCATGCATAAAACGGTACTCTGATATCAGCCTATGTTATCCCCTAAAAACCCGAAGTAATTTTCCCATCTTGTCCTACTCGACCAACTTGGAAGATGAACGGAGATAATCAAAAGAAGGCAAAGTCCGGAACAAAAGGATATAAAAATGATAGAAGTGCTCATGCTATCCCCGCTAGCGAGGCTAACGTTGAAAACAACGTTGTCGAAGAAATGAGCACCGTTGCTACCATTAGCTCACTCTGCAAGGTGGTCAGCGAAGTCATGGTGAAGGAGATGGTTGATGTAAGGATGGACGTGAAGAAGGAGTTGTCTGACTTCCGAGCCACAATTAAGGAGGACTTGAAATTTCAACTCGACAAAGTGGCGGCGGATATTAACAAGCAGATCCATGCTACCATGAGCCAAGCTGAGCGGCGCCTGGATGAAGTTGAGAAGCATATCGCAGGGTGTGAATAGTGGAATATTGCTGTCAAGGGCACTTTAATTGACCGTCTCAACAATCATTCCGAGTTACAGAACAAGTTGGCCCACTTGAAAGTTGTTCTTGTTGGAACAACATGCGGATATACGGCGTTGTGGAGGGCGCAGAGGGCTCGTCAATAATTTATTTTATTGAAAACTTTGTGAGATAGCTGGCGGACTCGCTTGGCTTCCGTGGCGGAGTGGCTGTGGGAAAAGAGAAGGCTCACGGGCCCTTGGTGTTGCCCCACTGGGCATGTCGCTCCGCTCTATTGTGGTAAGTTTTCTCAGTTCTACAACCAAAGAGAAGACTGATGGTTTGCGTTAATACAGACTTGCTCTGCTATGAATTCTGTATCTACAACTGAATTAGGCGGTTGGTTTATGACTTCTTGTCTGACTTTTTGCTGAAACATTGCAGGATGGAAATGAGGGTTGTGTTATCCTTACTTTGGTCTTTTGAATTTCAATTCTGCATGATTGTTTTTTTTTCTTTCTTTCTTTTGTTCCCTCACAATCTTAAAGCATAATGGCTGTTCCAATATCATAAACATACGCCGCTTTTTCTGTGCAACATAAGACACTCCCCATAAGTATTTTTCGCACACATCATGCAGTTGGAGGAGCCCCACCCAGTGGCCGTACTCCCCTCTTTGATTTTTAAGAATATAGTTTCTCCTCCAGATGGAAGTCTTTTTTTTTTTTGCTGTTCTGGTTGTTACCATATTGAGGCATTTCTTTTTTTCTTTTGTCAGAGGTCACAGCATTATGCGTACAATGTACTATTGCTTTTTTAGAGTTACAACAATGGTATATCAATACTATAAATTTCAATCTTTGCACGTAAATGGTTTAAACAGTTTCATTAAGCCAAGTAAAATGTTGGCCAAATTATAAAGGGAAAACATTTAAATTTAAAATAAAAAAGAATGGGGTTCCACAGCACATTTTCCACTTAACACAAATCATGGAACAAGAGGGGTGTTGCTATACTTGGATCAAACAATGTGAGTATAACCTGGGTGATTTATCGTACATGGTTGCTTCCGTTTCCGTCTTGTCCCTCCTTATTTTTAGTTACGCATTAATCACGTGGTTTTGTTTACAAAGGACGTTTATGTCTCGCTTGCCTAGCAATGCGTCTGATGATGATCTTTTAAATCTCAAATTTCCCCATTGTGGGACAAATAAAGGACATCTTTATCTTTATCACGGCGCAAGTCACACACCGGTGAGCGCTGAGACATCAGCGAGCTGTTGCTGGTGCTTCAACGACTGAACAGTAATATCACTTGGTATCCCAACATACTAGCGAGGTGAACGAAGGAACTGGCCAGGTTCTGTTTCATATCTCCCTTATTGGGAATTGGACATTGCATAGGACATTGCCGCAAACAACCACGGACTTAACCAAGACGACAACGACACCAACCACAATAACCCAGCAGTGTGGTAGGAGGCGCTACAGCCAACTTTTTTACAACCCCATCCACTCAACTACTCCCATGAACATCAATTACATTAATACGGACTATACAACTGCGCAGGACTCTCTATCCGGGATCATGAATATTTTTTTTGTAGTGTGAACACTGTAAATAATGTATAGATATATATGTATTTCTTTCTTTAATTAATATAGTTGCATTTTTTTCCATCATAAATTCTGTCTCTATACTTTGAACATGTTTGCAACTTCCTCCCTGAGTTGAAATTTAGATATCTGAGCCTAGCCCAAGGATATATGGATGTGAGTATATTGTTCCATTCTGTTATTAATTAATTTAAATAAGTAATATTTCATCAGGATATCAATTTCATGTCTTGAGTGTTATGTTATGTTATGTATGCACCTCCCGGAAGTACAGCTACTTTCTTCAATTATTTGATATGATGGTTGAAGAGACACATGGTGTACTAATATGTGCAGGGGACAAGATTGTGCTGCTGGACCCCAGGTTGGACAGAACAAATGATAGGAGGAAAAAAAACTCCCACTGAGATCCAGATACACAAAATAATTGTGCATTTTGGTTTAATAGATGTTTGGCATGACCTACACGTTCACGAGAAGGACTATATGTTTTACTCCAGTCATCATGGCGTTCACTCAAGGATCGACTTGTTTTTTTTTTTACTGTTTGGAACCGAACGGCATAGAGTTAATTGCATTATTGCCCAGAAGGATCTCTCAGATCATACTAGCCTGTGCGTAAATTTACATCTAGACGTAGTTATTGGAAAAACTATTTGGAGATTAAATGCAGGAATGCTAAATAGTCAGGCATTTAAGGCGGAGGTTAGTGAAGTATATGAGTTTTTCTTATCAAATAATAATAATGGAGAGGTGAACCCCTCAATCTTGTGAGATGCGTCCAAGTCTTACCAACGAGGTAAAATTATATCCAAATCTGTACTTCTAAAAAACAAAAGAGAGCTAGGCATCTACTTGATTTGGAAACTAGAATCCAAGCCTTAGAAAAAACGCCTAATCATAATAGGGACCTTCCATTTTGTTATTGATGAAAATGATTAAACAAGAAATAAGATTAATTGCATAAGAAAGAAAAAGAGAAGAAAATACGATTCATGAAGCAGAGATACTATGAGGCGGGAACTAAACCTGTGAGACGATTGGCATGGAGACTCCGAAAGCAACAAGAAGAAAGATCAATTTATAAAATCAGCGATCCATTTACTAAAAAGCTAAGAATCACCTTGGATGATATTCAAAGAGCATTTGAAAGTTACTATTATTCCTTGTATACTCAATCAAGTGAACCGCTAGTAAAACTGGTATGTAATAATGGTCAATTTTGCAATTTTTTCAAATTCATTAGAGCTCCCCTCGCTAGGCAGAAGCCACAATGAGACTCTGACATGCGACATCACAGTCCTGGAAATTACCATGGCAATCTCAAATCTTAAAATAGGAAAATCCTCAGGGACAGATGGTTTTTCTGTCCAGTGGTTTATGGAGATGCGAGTACCAATGTAGCCTATGCTTAAATATTGTTTCGACTATATCATGAAGGGTGGTGCCGCGCCCCATTCTTGGAGGAAGCATTAATTTCAGTGATCCATAAGGAGAGGAAGGATAAATTAGAAATCATACCAACCCATTATTGTCTTAAACGTCGATTATAAAACTGTTTGACTCAATTCGAGCTCGGAGAATGGAAGCAGCCATGTCAAGATCAAACAGGCGAAGGACAGATAAATGCATGATAACACGCCGAATCTTTCACATTGACCATATATCAAGAACAAATTGTAGTGCAGTCCTTCTCAGTCTAGATCAGAGGTATTCAATTAAAAGTCACAGAGGTCCACGACTAAAATTTCTTCCAATTAAAAGGTCCGAACCAAAGTCCAACTTCCCTGAATGTCTAGCCTATGTTCACATTTTTATATAGTTTCGATATTTAGTCATTTTCAACAGAGCACACTTATTTACTAAATATTTAGCAATGTTCCAGTTAAACACCTTTGCCAGTCAAACAAATATAAGGCGTTTATTTCACATTCAAGAAAATGTGGCTCCAGGAACGTAAGGGTGCCACTTCCAGAAAAAACAGTAAAATATCTCCTGCAGAAATATATCAAGTGCTAAGCATTGAGTTAACTCTTTTACCTTTTTTTTCTTAAATCAAAGAGTTATCAGCCTAAAAAAAACGGAAAGCCTAATTATCCAAGTAAAACAGGTCAAAATGTTCAGTACACAATAAAAATGGCTGTCCTCATGAAAATTCAAAATGAGCTTTGACACCATCTTTTCTTTTGAATATTTTTTTAACTTCTCTTAATGAGAAAAATGAGTTTGTGACTGCGCTGCCAGTGAGTTAAATCTGGGTTGGAACAAAGTCAGGGCCATTGGAATTTGATAGATTATTTCCCCCATCTGGGCTTTGTGTTTTCCTTTAAATAATGTCTGTGCAACCGCATTTAAGCACTCCTTCACAACTTCCTTTTTTATGTTTCCCCAAAATCCATTATACTTTTATAGAACATTTGTTTGCATGCCGCTGGGCTGTAAACGAAAATGTGAAAATCTGTTATACTGTTATACTCTTCAGGTCTGCTGCGCAATTGGCAGTGGATCGTAAACAAAAGATTTGATTGGCTCAAATCAGTGATGCCTTTTCCGCATTAACTAGAATTGCAGCGTCAGCGTCATAGATTGGTCATGGGTCCGGTCCGAACCATCTGTCGGTCCAGATCCTGACCGCGATCCGCCATTTGGTGATGCCTGGTCTAGATGCTGAAAACTCCTTAGATTCAGTCAGGTGGTATTTTCTTTATCAAACAGTGGGTCGTTTTGGCTTCTCTCAAAATTTTATACAGTGCATTAAAGCATTATACTCATCCCCTTCAGCAATGATTACAATTCATGGGAGCCTATCAAAGCTTATACAACTGCAAAGGGGCTGTCGTCAGGGTTACTTCACTCAAGTGTGTTCAGCCTGTTCATTGAGCCTTTAGGTCAAATGATCAGAGAGGACAAGGACCTTGAAGGCATAGCAAAAAGGGTGTAGAATACAAAATCTCTTTGTACTGACGATGTATTGTTGACATTACGAAACCTTGACTCTGTGATCCATCGACTGTTGGATGACCGTAAATATATGGCACTGATATTTATTTTCATATGTTTCCTTTTATTACCTATTCATGTTTTTGGAGGGATTTCTGTTGGAAGAGTTCAGCCCAATATTTTATTACACATATGCTATCAAAATTGTGTTCCGTTGATGTCCCGTGTTGGAGGGAATGTGGATCGTCCCAGACAGACAAGGCTCATATATTCTGGTTGTGCCCAGGCATTGTTGGTTTTGGAGGAAAAGCAATAAAATGAATCTGCTGAGTGTCCACCTTGAACTTTCTTTTTGCACATTGTTTCCCAGGTTCCTTCTAAACTGTCTATGTGACCATGATCTTTATATTTTTCAAATAATGACGGCAGCCTGTAAAAAAAACAATCACAAAGTGCTGGCTCAAACAGACTACCTCCTCATAGGCATTATTAGTAATGCACAATTGTATAAATGCGTCTTTAATCGTGTTTTGAACATTTCTACTGAGGTGGCGTGTCTAATATCTGTGGGTAGTGCATTCCAAACCATTGGTGCCCGAATAGAGAACGCTCTAGAACTTGCGGACTTCTTTTTGCCTTGCGGGATCACTAAAAGACCAGCATTTTGTGAGCGAAGGTTTTGGGATGGAACATATGGTACCACAAGGTCAACAAGATAGGAAGGTGCTAGGGCGTCCAATAGTAGCAAAACTTTAAAATCACATCTTAAGTCGACCGGAACCCAATGCAAAATGGCCAGTATCGGGGTAATATGATCGAACTTTCTCGTCCTAGTCAGGAGTCTACCTGCTGCATTTTGAACTAACTGCAGACTTTTAATACTAGACATAGGGACACCCGAGAGCAAAACGTTTCAATAATCGAGGCGAGACGTAACAAACGCATGGATTAAGATTTCTGCGTCACTAGTTGATAGAATTGGACGAATTTTAGCAATATTGAGCAGATGAAAAAAACGCAGTTCTAGTAATATTTCTAATGTGCATTTGAAACTACAACAAACTACTGCGTCAAATATAACACCGAGATTTTTTGTTGAATCCTTTTGGGCAATATTACATTTATCGATACTCAAAGTGGTGTCTTTGAAATGGTGTCGATGACGTGCTGGTCCAATGATCAGCATCTCGGTTTT
Source organism: Idiotropiscis lumnitzeri (assembly GCF_059441095.1). NCBI lineage: Eukaryota > Metazoa > Chordata > Actinopteri > Syngnathiformes > Syngnathidae > Idiotropiscis > Idiotropiscis lumnitzeri. Next base: position 951,398 of record NC_142398.1, on the reverse strand, counting down.
ATCTGAGTTAAGACGCAAAAAATTGAAAGACATCCATTATTTAATCTCGGCAAGGCATGCCTCTAATTTATAGCAATTACGCGGATTAGTTATATCCAGCGACATATGTAGTTGCGTATCATCAGCATAACAATGAAAAGCATGTAGATGCTAAACAATAGAGGTCCAAGTACCGATCCCTGCGGAACGCCACGTGTTCTTACAAAGATCAGAAGTTGCATTTCCATGAATTACACGGTGTGTCCTCTCTGACAGAAAATAATTAAACCAAGAAAGAGCTGAGCCTGAAATGCCAACACACGTTTCAAGGCGTTTTAATAATATGTTATGATCAACAACGGTGTGTTGGAATTTAGCTTTATATCAATGTTAGAATTTAATTTTAAACCAATGTAAACTCGAATTAGTAATCTGACTCCAATTTGCGACCTTAACCAACTCTCACTCATCCAACAATATGCGCGCTCGTTCTGCAATAGAAAGGTATCAGGAAGCCGGCATTTTCACGCATAAGTGGATTTATTCCCAATACACAGACTTTCTACATGGCACCTGGGTCTCGGGTCCCTCTCAATACAACTCTACACCTCTCTTGCCACCAGCGAATGTACTCTCGGAGTTGCCCAGTAATGATTCATACTATACAATACGCAAATGGAACAGAGACAAAGGCATCCTGGCATGATTCTATTGGCTATGTGTATCCTGCAGTTAACTTTAGCTTGCTCTCATTGGTCTTTCTTCTCCCGCCGAATCCCGTGGTGGCTCCTCCTGGTTGTGCTATCCCCCGATGGCCGCTCCTTCATCCACTGCTCCCGGAGTCATCTCGTCTCGCTCAGCACCGTCTGCTTCTAAAACATTCCATTCTTGCACAACCCCCGCAACCAGTTTCGCTCCACCAGTCACACTCTCAGCATTTTACAATATCACATTTTCATACACTGGATGCACCAACATCTAATGAACTATGTTAAGCTCAAACTCTTATATTCGTTTAATAGTCAAATGTATGAAATCCTTTAAGTGTAACCGAAGTTTAGACCATGCTAATGACAAGACCCTCAGGAGAGGAATGCAGGAAGATTGGATCACAGCTGCACCACAGGAGGTGTGAACGAGACCCCTCTGAAACAATGGACTTCCATGCCGGGATCACAAAAGTGGCTCCTAGCAGTCTACCCTTTGTTCTGTTTAGATTGACTGCCATGATTACATTATCCTTTAATCCCTCTCATGACCTCAGACACCTGAGGTCATCACTCGACCACCTTATTTTATTGTTAAACACAAGCTAAAAATCACTAGCCATAAGCTACAACTCATCAAACAATTAGTAAAAGAATAAGAATCAGTAAAAAATTTAATTCCAGTAGAAAATTAGTAGAAAAGTTCATTCCAGTGGAAAATTCGTAGATTTCACTCCTCATGGCCTCAGGTCCCTGAGGCCATCTTCCCATACTCACATCCTGGACTCCCGGAGGGCCACGGCTGTCTCCGCCTCCTGGGGGTCCTTTTGAGGGATCATCATGTACTGGCCACCCGGAGGGAGTGGCCCCAATGTGCGTTCTATTGTCTTAACAGTTAATGATCTGATACATGGAATACAGCAACATCCGCATAACACCATAATAGCGGCAAACACAGCAATAGAAATCAGTACTGATGCAATCAAGCTTTTATATTTACCAAAGATGTTTAACCAGTCAGAATACCAACTTGTGTCCACACCTGAGTGCTCCTTCATTTTGTTACTTTCCGTGCGCAAACCCTCCAATGCCTTGGTAAAGCGATCCTCAGGAGACGTATTGTTGGGAATCAGAGTACAACACTGATCACCAAAAATACCACACACTCCTCCTCTTTCAGCCAACACCATATCAAAGCTCATTCTATTTTGGAATGCCATAAGAGATGTGGAAGCCAATTGCTCATTCACTGCTTGGAGTGCCGAGGTGGTGAAGTTTGCCAATCGTTGGACATTATAGTGGACATAATCAATCCGGTCCACATTTTTGTTTACTGTAACGAACAGGAAAAGGCTCTCCCATCCTGCCGCAATTTGATCCACCAATTTATACTCGTCAGGGACCCCTCTTGGGACTCCAATTGCATCTATATATGAGGGATCTCCTGCATTCAACCATTCTTGCATGTCCCTTCTCTTCCTGTTAAGGAAGGGGATTCTTCCCCATTGTCCAACACCTTCCCACTCCATTTTGGCCAGATCTAAGGCTGGCATGATCAGCGTTACCAGGGCGCACTTACCTGAGGCATTGGTGGGAAGCCTATCGTACAGCACTTTCTCTCCACACCACAGCCAAACATCATCATGAGCGAGAGGGATTCCTACTGGCAAAGACACATTTTCATTACACCATGACTCCTGGAGATTTCCAATCCCAGGACCCGTCCCATTTAACTTTTAGGCAGGTGAACTTTTGTTTTGCAACTTGGGTGTCAAAAATAGGCTCTTTCTTTTTTATTCCCACATCATTCCATGGGTGTGTCCAATTAAAATTGTCACCCAAGTGTTCACCTGTGTCGGTTGTTTACATTTCAGATTTAGCAGTAGTTGTTGTGTCTGTGTCAGCGTCTTACCATCATCTCGCTCTGCTCCATACCATACCATTCCATTACATGCTCCTTTCGCTCCATCACTTCTGTCATCCCGCATCCTATGTTCAAACGCCAACATCGTCCACACAAAGCACACGCCAGCAAGCAAAATAGTCAATAAGTTAAACATTTGCATTGTCATCGTCTTTGTTCAGACACTTTCGAGTCCGACTTTAATCCACTTCATGCCATCTACACATTCCCTCTCTTGACCTGCCCGTCCGGGCGGTCAACCTCTAAGCTCAACCTTGGCGGGCACAAATACTGGGGCCAGGCGCAACTGTGGGTTATGGTACCACTTTTGTTCCGTAGTTCCCAATTGGATGGCGTGTGAGGTTCTAGCCGGAACTCTAAACTGTCCTTACCAGCGAGATTGAGTCCACCTCCGGGAAAGCACCCGGAGGGAGACGTACGGAGTGGTGTCCGACTCCAGTGATGCTGAGTTCACTGAGTTCAAATATCTAACTGTGTTTCGAGATTACAAATTAAGCCTCGAGCTAACGCTCCAATTTTGACAGTCTTTTTTTTTTGAAAATTTTTTAAAGCAACCCAAATGAAATAGTAACCATTTATGCTTAAAATAAAAAATCCCAAAACTATAATAACGCAGATACCGAATTAAACCTCTTTTTCTTTTTTTCCTACGGGAAAAAAAAAAGGTGCTCTACAAGACATAGACAGCTCCAAGACCGCTGCAGTCTTCACCTCCTATTGTCTCACGAATGTTTCAATCCACCTCCAGGCTGTGCCCACACTGATTATTCTGTCAACTGGGGGAGGGGGCAGAGACAGTAAAAACAATCGCGGAGCCGTGGAGCCGAGCCCCAAATCAGTCGGGCCCTGGGTCCACAACACCTCTAGCAGAGACACACACAGAACTACCACTTCCGAGCGACCCTTCTCTGGAAATTTCGACATTAAGTAATGTTCCCAAAACCAAGGAATTTGTAGTCGGTGCTGAAATATGATCTCCCGATTGTGACGCGGAGTATTCAACAACTCTGGGGTCTAGATCTTTAGTATGATGACGGGCATCAATATTCAATGTGATTTGTGGCTCGGCGAAAGTAAACAATTCATACCATTTCCGCTGCTCAGGGACAAGGCACGCGTGCGAGGCAACGCCGGTAGACATAACAACTATATAATTCTAACGCAAGATGCACTCATGACTAAATTTGGATGAATGCATTTTTGATAAACCAAATCATGTTTGTGATCACATGTACAATGTGATATGTCAATTTGGTGAATTGAATGGGTGGGGGTTTCTACACCACACAGACAAGAGCAGGAACAGGGCATCCCTACCGCAGAAGAATGGAGAACCAGATTTCAGAGCTGCCCTCAAATGTTTCAGTTCAGTTCAGCCACTGGGAAGGAAGAGAGCACGACATATGCTTTCTCTGACGGATGTGCTCAGTCAAGTTCAGTCCCATCCGGGAATGCCACTCAAAGTCCAGTGTTCGTTCAGTCAATGGCGGTGACTCAGGCAATCTCGAGAGTCCACATGGCTCAGTGGGGGTTGCGGAAGGAGCTCATAGCTCGCCCCAATATCCAGCACCATCGAAAACTTGTCCATCCACCGTCCCCGGAATGCTAGGACCTGCTAGTCCTCGAACGCTGAAGCTCCGCGGCCCCCTGTCATGGAATGGGGTACGAGCGGGTTTGTGTCAAGTGCGTTGGGAGTGGGTAACGGTGGCGCCCCCTGCGCTGGTGGAGCTCTTTGTGACAGATATGGCACCGGAGGATGGCACATTCCAGAAAGTGGCTCGGCATGGACAGCTCATCACCCAGTGACCCCACACCCCGCAGCAAGAGCACACCCCACTCACAATCCCTGTCTATAACCACCCGTACCTCTGTTACCGCAGTCCCGACCTCGTTGACCGGCCTGCTATGGACAGCAGCCAGTCTGCTGTGGCGCTGCGTCACCCAAACCTTGCCCAGAAGCAGCAGAACTGGAAGGAGCAGGTCCAATGGGAGCCGCGTGCGTCGGTGGCTGCCTTAGCTGCTTCCTCTTTTTTAATATTTTTATCTCTCTTGGCCTCCTAAACCTGCAAGTACAACAATTTTTAGTCACGCTCCTTAATCCAATCCCATATTTTCCTTTTCTGATGTCGTGCAAAATCATGTACAAAATGTGTTCTACTTAGGCCGATTAGCATTTTTTCATTGATGGACTATTTCGCCTGATGTCTGCCACTGGAAGGTGCACGCCCTTGTGGACGGCCAACTGGAACAGCTGTGTAATGTCGACATTATTGGATGGGTCACTGCCGGAAGTCTCACTCCATTCACGTCTCGCCCTGGCCACATAGACCAGGCCTGTCTCCCCCTTCCCCACCTGAAAGACACAGCAACATCGACCCCAACGGGCCAGAAATATCTGATGCACGGCACGGCCAATCTCACCTGAGGTGTCCCCATTTAGCTGGTGACCATCATGCTGGTCAGCAGGTCTGGCCTCGGCCTCAAGTGAGGACAGTTCCTCTTAAATAAATTTTGTCCCGCTTGTAACTCTGTATAAACCTCTCTTAGTCTGGTGTCTCCTTTGTAGGAGATTTCAACCAACGTGACCTTTTTACAACGTGTCAAATAAACCAATGTTGACCTTTCTGCTATCTTTACAGCTGTGAGAGCTGTCACTAACACTTCCTTCCCCCTTGGGTAATTACGAATGTCTTATCTTCAAACTTCTTACAAGCACCCCGTATCCTGGCTTTACTAGTTTACTGCCCTGCTGGGAGACAGAAAGATCCTTGTCACTCTAAATTTGCGCCTGTCTTTTGTTTTCCTAACACTTTTCACCTATGGTCAGCTAAAGTTGCTTCAACATCTATTTCCCATTTGTTCTTAAATTTGAGGTATTCTATAAGTTCTTCCAAACAGTGTTTTACAATGTCTTAGTCCTAAATACAATGAAATACGATACAATGGAAAATATCAGAATAACATTGCATACATCCAACATTGGACAGCTGCTTGTAACCACTTCAGGGTCATTTTTGTCTGAAATATCTCCTCTACAACGAACCTACCCTTGCATTAAGTGAGTACTTTTCATAAAAACAGCGCCACCGCTGTATATTATGGAAAAGTCGAAACATTATAACAAAATTTTCCCTATCCTGGTCTGGGTGTGTGCGCATCCAATGTGAATAATGATAAATCTTGTGGGGCACATGAGCAGGCTAACGCAACAACTATATCTTAATCTGTACCGTGGACCCTAAATTAGAATATTTTATTTCTCCCTCCTTGTTGAGAACCGGGATGGGCGTGGTGAGGCGCTATTTGAAGCGTTCTCCGGCCTTCTGGTCACACAGGTCACATGTCACTTCAAACCTGTGGAGAGAGCTGGAGGAGTGACAATTGCCAGTGAGACGGGCCAAATTATCTTCCTTCCAAAACTTTCAGTTTTGCATATATTTTGTGTAATAACGTCAATCAACCATTCACTTGATGTTTGAATTTAATTAGTCCAATCTTTCTCCAATAACAATTTGAAAATCAATACTTGGGAGTGCAATAGGGATTCAGGGTGATCAGGCCTGTCCGCCCATTGCATCCCAAGTACTGTAAGGGCTTGCTGGTGTCCTCAATCAATTTTCTGTTTCTTTCGTGAGGCCCAAACCACATATGCATACAAACACTTTTTCTTTCACACTTTCATTCCCCAAAAAGATACTTTCCAATTCCGCACAGAGACCCCTCCCTTGGCGCGTCCGCCTTGATTCCACTGAGATTTGTGCTGGCAGTTCCTTAATTTTGCCTCAATTTAGCCAGCGTATGCCAAAATTTACAACTGTGGGTCTCTTGCTTTTCGCATTCACTCCCCGTGATGTCATTTCTCCCCTCCTGGACGTAGCTGACGAAACTGCACCTGTGACATCAAACAGCTCATAGATGCGGATGTTAGCAGTCTGGTATTTATGGAATGCTTTCATGTCCTTTAAAATTGTCATGTCAGCGTTCGCGTCGTACAGTCAAAAAAAACCATCTGTCTTCCACCTTTGTCACATTTAATACACATCAGTTAATAAATCATCTACAAAAATATTTAGTCCCACTTTATATTTGGTAAACCAATCTCCAATTGCTAGATATTCCCCGTTCCAAAGATTTTCTCTCAACATGTTCATAGAATACTTCACTTAAAACTTATCCCAAAACCATAATCCCTTTGCTTAAAAATTAAAATTTTAATAAGATTGTCGCCGCCCTGCTGTTCCTCAGGCATCCCTGCGCGTTTCAGTGTTTAACTTGTGTTCTAATTCCCTGCTAATTTGTATTTATTGTTAGGTTGAATACATATATTTTATCCCGTACCTTACTACACTAGCACTGCAAAAGAATTGCTCCACAGTGCGACCCATGCTCGACCACATAAGACCTCAAGGAGAGGCAGATGCCTGAAGATTAGATCAACGTCTGCAACATCGAGGGGGGGGAAACAAAAGCACTGTGACCTTCTTTCGAGTGCACCGAAAGGAATATCTTCCTTTTCAATCAGTTAACGACTGCCATTGATGCCTGTTTTTCCTCTTGTGTCTGACATGTTTACATCTTCCCGCTGGTGCCATCCGTGAATCGTTATCTTTTACATCTCAAACAATTCTGCCCCCCCCAAGGTGACTATGGGGCCATTCATGGCGCCGTCGGATCGGGCGGCGGCTCAAACACATACTGTTGCGAGTCTGGCAACTGTGGATAAATGCCTCTCAGACATTCCGCCTTTTCTTCCACTTTTTCAATCACTTCATCCTCTTTCTCTGACTTCCTCCTCCTACTTGGGAACGAGCATCTAACTTCAAAGAGCTGTTAACTCTTTGTTACAGCACACTCATGATTTTACGATTACACCTATACCCATTGCCTTCTGTAAAATCTTTCTCACTCTTATTTTTTTCCTTTAATTTTCCAAATTCACTGTAGCCTTACCAAAGCCACTCAAAACGATCAAGGTATCAAATCACAAACTACAAAGTCAGGAACCACCTATGCTCTTGCAAAGGTTTCTCATGCTCTCAAAAGCTTCATTCAATTAAGATTTCATAACACCAATCTTTTTCTTTTTCTTTGTGTCATTTCCATCTGTGCATTTCATTCCAGTTACTAATTACAGTTACCTTAATAGAAAGACCATCAACTCAAGTATGAAACATAAAATATTTATTTCTTCAATTCCTCCTTACAGCAGACCCTAATTCTTATCCTTTTCTTTTCTTATTGAACTTCCAATCTCTACACTGACACAATTTCTTTCTCTTTTCTCTAGCTTTCTTTCTTTCTCTTTTCTTGTTTCATCCCTACTTCATGTCTTTCTTCTCTTTTTTATGTTTCATTTTTATTAATTTATCCTTAATCTCTGTGCCACACCCGGGACCCGAGACCACTATCACACTTCCTCTCCTTCGCCATCTTGAAATCCACTCGTGCGTGTCCCAACCACTTTTTACGCAGAACAAATTTAGCCTTCACATTCACACCGCTTCCACTCTGATATTTTAATCGTATCTTAACCACGAATAGTTCAGAACTATTCTAGTAGGTAAATCCCAGATTTTACTCTACTATCGTCCACATTGTTACACTTATTTATTTATATATTTATTTATTTATTTAACTATATATTTTAACGCCGTTCCGCTCCTCCTTCCTCTTATAATCTATTTATTTATATATTTATTTATTTATTTAACCATATATATTTTAACACCATTCCGCTCCGCCTTCCTCTTATAATTTAGCGTTGCCAATATGCAGAATTTGAAAAGGATCTGCTTGCCTTATGTCACTGTGGGCCCAAGAGGAAGGACGGTCAGAAGTGCGGCTCCTTTATCCTTTCTTCTTTGTCAGGTCGTCACCTGGTGTGGACGTGGGTCCCAGACCCGAGTCCCAGACTTCTCGAAGCCCCAGACTTCTTTTCTTTTCTTGGAGTCCCAGACTCTCTTGAAGTCCCAGACTTCTCTTCTTTTACCTCTCTTGCATCACGTCGGGGTCACCATAAATTGTTGGAATTTAGCTTTATATCAATGTTAGAATTTAATTTTAAACCAATGTAAACTCGAATTAGTAATCTGACTCCAATTTGCGACCTTAACGAACTCTCACTCATCCAACAATATGCGCGCTCGTTCTGCAATAGAAAGGTATCAGGAAGCCGGCATTTTCACGCATAAGTGGATTTATTCCCAATACACAGACTTTCTACATGGCACCTGGGTCTCGGGTCCCTCTCAATACAACTCTACACCTCTCTTGCCACCAGCGAATGTACTCTCCGAGTTGTCCAGTAATGATTCATACTATACAATACGCAAATGGAACAAAGACAAAGGCATCCTGGCATGATTCTATTGGCTATGTGTATCCTGCAGTTAACTTTAGCTTGCTCTCATTGGTCTTTCTTCTCCCGCCGAATCCCGTGGTGGCTCCTCCTGGTTGTGCTATCCCCCGATGGCCGCTCCTTCATCCACTGCTCCCGGAGTCATCTCATCTCGCTCAGCACCGTCTGCTTCTAAAACATTCCATTCTTGCACAACCCCCGCAACCAGTTTCGCTCCACCAGTCACACTCTCAGCATTTTACAATATCACATTTTCATACACTGGATGCACCAACATCTAATGAACTATGTTAAGCTCAAACTCTTATATTCCTTTAATAGTCAAATGTATGAAATCCTTTAAGTGTAACCGAAATTTAGACCATGCTAATGACAAGACCCTCAGGAGAGGAATGCAGGAAGATTGGATCACAGATGCACCACAGGAGGTGTGAACGAGACCCCTCTGAAACAATGGACTTCCATGCCGGGATCACAAAAGTGGCTCCTAGCAGTCTACCCTTTGTTCTGTTTAGATTGACTGCCATGATTACATTATCCTTTAGGTGTCAAAAGCGGCACTAAGATCAAGAGTAATATTGATGAGGTGTCGATGTCCATAGCTATGAGAAGATCATTAGTCACTTCAGCAAGGGCCGTCTGAGTACAGTGGTCGGCTCTAAAACCTGATTGGAAAGGTTCAAATTGATTATTAGCAGTCATATATTCATGATGTTGTTGTTGTCTTTTTCAAGAATTTTTGCAATAAACGGAAGATTTGAAACCGGCCTATAGTGGTTGAGACTCTCTGGGTCGAGGTTTGGTTGCTTAAGTAGCGGTCGGATAACGGCGGTCCTAAAAGCTGCTGGTACTATACCCGTGGTGGACAGTTATCAGCCCTAATGCCCCTATTAACGCCATTCAACGTGGAATTCAACGGGATTCAGTTTAGGAACAGTGTCTTTAATCTCATCCCGAATGCGCTCAATCTTCCGAGTAAAGAATTGCATGAAATCGTGAGCTGATTAGGAAGAGCTATGCGACTACTATTGTGTGAGCATCGCCGCGGTATCAAATACATATTTAGGTTTGTTTTTATGTAAGACAATCTGGAGAAATAATTAGTTTTGGCTAAATTGAGGCCTTCCTTGTAATATTAGTAAGCTATTGCACCATGCCTGACGGAAAACCTCGTTTGGTCGCACGCCATTTGCTTACTAAATGATAGTTTAAGTACGCGCGTTTCCTCTGTAAACCACAGAGTTAAGCCTCTTTGGATGAGTTTTAATTTTTCAAAATTTTTTTAAAGTTGCTACGGAGTCAAGCGCATTTACCAGAGCGGCATTAAAGTTGTTTGTGAGCTCATCAATCGAACCAATATAATTAGGAAATGAAGCGGTTGCTAGAGGGGGTAGCTCATAGAGCGCAGTGGTGGTTGAAGAGCTAATATTGCTGCTGCTATAACTTTGATTGTGGTCAGAACGATGGCAAGGAGCCAGAACTCAAAGAAAGGAGTAGTATATGGTAATACGATTACGTTTGGGGATGCTAAGCCTCAGGTTAATACCAAATCTAAAGTATTACCATTTGTATGCGTCGTTTCATCTATTATTTGCGTGAAACCAAAAGTATCAATTATTGTCTGAAACGCCACAGTAAGTGGTTTTGACGGGAGGTTCATATGAATGTTGAAGTTGCCCATGAGAAGTGTATTATCTGCATTAGTCACCAAATCAGCCATAAATTCAGAAAATTCATCTAAAAAGCCTGAGTACGAGCCAGGGGGACAGGGACGGTAAAGAACTGCAAGATAAAATGGCAACGCGGCTGTGGATCGCATAATGAGAACTTCAAATGTTTTAAAGGAATTGCTAAAACGAGGGCTAAGTTTTAGATCAGATTCAGAATTGAAGGCTATAAGTCTCAATTATTGTCTGAAACGCCACAGTAAGTGGTTCTGACGGGAGGTTCATATGAATGTTGAAGTTGCCCATGATAAGTGTATTATCTGCATTAGTCAACAAATCAGCCATAAATTCAGAAAATTCATCTAAAAAGCCTGAGTACGAGCCAGGGGGACAGTAAAGAACTGCAAGATAAAATGGCAACGTGGCTGTGGATCGCATAATGAGAACTTCAAATGTTTTAAAGGAATTGCTAGAACGAGGGCTAAGTTTTAGATCAGATTCAGAATTGAGGGCTATAAGTATCAATTATTGTCTGAAACGCCACAGTAAGTGGTTCTGACGGGAGGTTCATATGAATGTTGAAGTTGCCCATGAGAAGTGTATTATCTGCATTAGTCACCAAATCAGCCATAAATTCAGAAAATTCATCTAAAAAGCCTGAGTACGAGCCAGGGGGACAGTAAAGAACTGCAAGATAAAATGGCAACGCGGCTGTGGATCGCATAATGAGAACTTCAAATGTTTTAAAGGAATTGCTAGAACGAGGGCTAAGTTTTAGATCAGATTCAGAATTGAGGGCTATACCCCCGCCTTTCTTGCGAGGGCGCGCAATGTATGAGCTCACGAAGTTTGGAGGTGAGGCCTCATTTAGCAGAAATAACGTATTTGGTTTTAACCAGGTCTCACAAAGACCAATCATGTTAAGATTATGGTCTCTAATGAGGTCATTAACTATTAGCGTTCGATGAGAGCGATCTAATATTTAAAAAAACGAGTTCCAATAAAATAGGTTTATCTAAATTATTCTGCACGACAGGACTCCTGGTCATAATATTAATACGATTGCATTGCCTAGGTCCCGTATTGTACCTCAAGCAACTATAAACGCGGCAAGGAATTACGACGGTAGGAATCTGATAGTTATTTGTTAAAACACATAAACACATTTACAGTAGATACCACAAGAACAGCAAAACAGTGACAGTCTCATGTTGAGTCAAAAGCTAAAGAGTAAAAATGCGTCAAACAGGTTTTAAAAGTGGACAGAGAGGATGGCTTTCCTAACATTTAATGGGAGGTAATTCCATAGGGAGGGACCAGGAACAGAAAAGAAAAGATATTTGAAATGCAGCTCTGCAGACGTACAAACTGTTTTCTGCTGGATACATCGTCCAGTCACCACTGGACCAAAGATGCATGCACCCACGTTCTAGTCCTCCTCTCACCCAGCAGAATGGGTCGAATAGCATTAAATGCACTCGTAAAGTCAAAATAGGTAAACCACACAGAGTCGTCCGAAGTATCCAAAAGTGAACAGGTCCTGAATATAAATACAATACAATACACAATGGGCGTGCAAACCTTGAGACTTGCGGACCACAATGGGCTCTAAAATTAAACAGAGAGGCGGTGTGAAAACCTCAAGCACACACAAATAACTGAACGACCTGATTTACTGAAGTGTGAACTGTGGTCGGTGCCTTTCAAACATGCAAAATAGCTCTCATCTAGGTTGTTTATTTGCATCACTGACTATGCAAGATACGGTGTGTATGCATTATTTAGCACAGTACTGGGAGGAGAAAATATAAATAGATGAACACAGCACATCATTACTATAATTTACAAAAATAAAGGGTGTCTATCTATATATATTTACAAAACCACTGAATGGAGTTCAACCATAACTACCATCTCAGCTACTTTACAAAATGCGTCACTGTCTCGCTCTCCAGTACGACCTGCACTGCAGCACCTCTCACTCTATCCCCCCTTCTCTTTCCAAACAACTTACTTTATATAAGATTCGCCCCTCCCCTTGGGCATCAGCTGACATAATTGTCGCGCGAAACAAACATATTTAAGAAACGCGGAAGCTCCCCCGCTGTTTGGTCTTCCTCTATGTCGTGTCTGTTTTCTGCCGCGTCTCGTGACTGGTGAGTGTTCAGTTGAACGTGCGTGCGTGCGGGTGTGTCCATGTATGCTTCCATTCACAATAAAACTACCAAGTGTGCACCCTCGGTCGCTCGATAAAAACTGTGACTGACGTGGTATTGAAGTGGTGCCAGGTGGGTGCGTATGTATTTCACGGGATGGAATTGAATGCATCAGTATGGGAATGTGCGGTGCATGCGTGTGCGCAATTGCGCTTCCGGGACCATGCTGTGCTGTGCTGTCCTTATTGACGGAGCTGCTCCGTCACAAAGGTCCACCGGCATCTGCACTTTCTGAGAGTCCTCAGGAAATTCGACCTGGACAGGAAGCAGCTGCTGGCCTTCTACCACTCGTCCATCGAGAGCCTGCTGACGTACTGTGTCTCCACCTGGTACAGCGGCTGCACTGAGGCGGACAGAGTGAGGCTCCAGAGGACGGTCAAAACAGCACAAAGGATTATTGGCTGCCCTCTCCCCACACTGTCGGACATCTACACCGCCCGGTGCCTCAGCAGGGCTCTCAATATCGTCAAAGACAGTACCCACCCAAACTCACACCTGTTCAACCTGATACCCTCTGGCAGGCGCTACAGGTGCATCAAATCAAGGACTAATAGACTGAGAAACAGTTTCTTTCCAAGAGCCATCTCCATTCTAAACTCTCACACACGACCACCCTTACTTGCAGAACAGCGACGTGATGTTTTATATATCCTATTCAGTATTATTTTCCATCGCACTAACTATTCTCTTATTTATCTAATTGATATTTAACTGAATTATTGTTGTATTGCACTGGAGAGGGGAGCTCTCTAATCTCGTTGCGCACTTGAGTACATTGACAATAAAGGGATTTCTGATTCTGATTTCTGGAGTTAGTTTATGTGAAACATCCTGCTCATGGTTTTTTTCTTTCACTGTCCTGGTTTATTTTCAGCAGTCCCACGTTTTCCATTTAAATTTGACAATCCGTTCGTGGTGACACTGGCAATTTTAATCCATGATCATTCTCTCGGTGACAGTGGACACCTGTTTGTAGAAGTCCTCTCCTCGAGATTTTCCCTTCACCGACTCCATGCTCAAAAGCTCCTCCATTATCTGTTATTTGTC
>NC_142398.1:927500-932500 GCF_059441095.1 Idiotropiscis lumnitzeri | reverse complement strand
TACTTGCATCCAATTAAAATAAGACGATGTTTTCATATTGCGTCATTACAATTTAAAATGTAAAGTGTACAACATGATTTTACCTCAAAATATTATTCAGTGATGTTTGTTCACGCTGGACTTCAGTGGTGTGGTGCTTACTCGCCGCCCTTTACCCGTGTAACAATACGTAGCACAAGTCGCAAAACATAAGACATGGTACATTATTACTTTAATAATTTGAACTAACAGGACTGTCTGTTAGCAGAGTAAACAGCGGGCAATTGAGCGAACTTATTCGCCCAATTTAACCACAATTCCTACAACCTGATCTTTTCCAGCTCGTTCCAAAACGTTCCAAAACACCTGGAAAATAAAACTTAACCGAATATTACTTTATCCACCGACATGAACATAACCAAATGCCTTTTTGCAGCTGAGTGCATAAATGCACGTTACTAGTTGTTGCCTGTTTTTTGGAGAAATGCGATGTGAAGATGATGCAGACTGCCCTCGTGCTAAATATTACATCAGCCTTAGTTAACGTGATTGAACAGTACCGTCAATTAAGAAAATATTATTCACCATTCAGCTGAATTCTTATTCTCGCTCCGACGACTGCACTGGCTCCGCCATTATCCTAGCCACTCAAAAATTCTAACCGGCAAATTCAAAATAACACTACTTAACTGTAATACATATAATCAAAATGCCAGGACACAGTTTCTGTAACTTTTACAACATTTAACCGTACATTAATGGTGAGGTTTCTGTAAATTGTTTTTTCATCTAAACTGATGGTGAGGTTGAAGTCTTGGCATGCATGGCGGAACTGGTCGAGGAGAATCTACAGGTGTTTCTCTGTGTGTGTTGCAATTGCTGTATCATCGACAAACGTCAAATCCCGGATGGTGAATGATGTGACCTTTGGTTTCGTTTTCAGTGGGAAGAGGTTGAAAAGTTTGCCGTCTGTCCTGGTGTATAGGTAGACCCTTTTTGTTGAGTGGTTGCCAGCACATAACCCTGTTTGACACCACAGCAGATGTTGAAAGGTTCAGAGGTGCACCCATCAAACTGGACAGTACCTTTCATGTCTTTGTGGAGGGACTGAAGGATGCTGAGTTGTCTTGGTGGGCAGCCGATCCGCTCCATCAGTTGGAAGAGTCCGCTCCTGCTTCCCAGGTCAAAGTCCTTGGTAAGGTCGACGAAGGCCATGTACAGAGGTTTACGTTGCTCTCTGCACTTCTCCTGCAGCTGTCTCGGGGCGAAGATCATCTCGAGAGTTGATCTTACTGCTCTGAACCCTGCCTGTGACTCTGGATAGGGCTTCTCTGTAAGGACTTCGAGTCTATTTACTGCAACTCCCGCTAAGAGCTCGTCGGGGATGCTGAGTAGGGAGATGCCGCGGTAGTTGTTATAGTCACTCCTGTCTCCTTAGTTTTTGTACAAGGTGACAATGTTTGCCTTTCTCATGTCCTGTGGGACAGAGCCTTCCCTCCAGCGCAGGCATAAAAGCCTGTGCAGTCTTTGCAGAAGAGCAGGCTTCCCTCACTTAAGGACTTCAGCAGGTATGCCATTGACTCCTGGAGCTTTCCCACTGGTCAAGGTGTTGTTGGCTTTGCTTTGCTCCTCAGACGTTGGTTGCATGTCGAGCTCTTCCATGACTGAGGGCTGCATCAGAGACACTATTGTCCCTGGTGTACAGCTCTGAGTAGTGTCCCATCCATCGGTCCAGCTGTTTTGTTTAGAGCGGTCAGCGATGGTTTCTCCCGAAACTGATTTCACGCGGGGCGATTGTCCCTGATGAGTTTGCGTGTTTGGAGTGAGCATGTAATTTGTGAGGGCGGTGCATTTTTTCTGCAAATTACTGCCAATGTTGTTTGATTGGCATCGAACCAGTCATTGGCCTACCCTGCTTTTTGCCAAAGACTGTCAGGGCCGTGCTGTAAATGGAATCCCTGAAGCCATCCCAGTATTGCTGGGCAGAGCAAGACGGGTGGGTCGGGGAGAGAATCTTCAAGGGCACGGAGGAAGGCTGTAGCTTTGGTTAGGTCATATGTTCTGCTTTGGTCCTTGCGGGGGGCTCCTTTGGGTTTGGATCTGAACGTTTTTTTTTTTGTTTTTTTTTCCTTTTTTTCTTGTACCTTGACTACAAAGCACAATAGAGTGGTCTGGGTCGCAGACTGCACTGTGAAGGCTGCGTGTTTGAAGGATGCTTCTGAGTGTTAGTGATGCAGAGCTGATGGTATGTGCAGAACTCCAGAAGGCGCTGCCCATTTTCATTCAGTTTACCGATTCCATGGTGTCCTATGCAGGATGGCCAGGAGTCATGGTCGGCTCTGACTCGTGCGTTGAAGTCGCCAAGGCTGTAGAGGTGTTCTCGGCTGCAATGTTTTTCGCAGACGCTTCGAGTTCTTTGTAAAAGCGGTCTTTTATTAATTGCGGGGAGCTGAGTGTTGGAGCATACACACTCACTAGGTGTACCGGTCCCGTGGATGTATTGAGGCAAAGAGCCAGGATTCTCTCTGAGCCGGCTGTGGGTGGTACTACTGCTCCCAGGAGTGTGTTCCTGACAGCAAACCCTACTACATATTCCCTGGTTTCCTCAGGGGGCTTATCCCCGCCAGAAAAAGGTATAATCCCTTTCCTTGAGGGAGCTAGATCTGTGAATCGTATTTCCTGGAGGGTCAAGATGTTAATTCTGCGCTTCAGAAGTGCATTGTTTATGACTGACGGACATCACAAAATTCTTGTAGGTTGTTACTGAACGGGTGTCATGGTTCTGACGTTCCAGAACCCCAGACATAATGCTTGACTCTTCTGTGGTTTCTTTGTGTTGTTTGGAGTGTTATTGTACAGCCTGCTTGTTAGGAAAAAATCCTAGCTCCTTATTGCCTGGGGGCTGCCCAGCTTGAGGCGGGTGGTAGCTGTCCAATGAGATAAAACATCTCTCCACCGTCGGAGGTAGCCCCTGGCGCCCATACTCTACGCCAGTTGAGGACTTATAACCGGTTAATCCTAACTTCCCGTGTTGTGTCTCCACCGGTAAGCGGAACTGGAGTTTCCTCTCCAGTGCACATGAAGCCTGGGCAAATTGTTATGGAAGTTTTGTTTTTCCCAGGTGGCAGGGCTCCCCTCTTGGCCTTCCTGTTGTTATGCAAAGGAACGGAAAACCACCACGTTTGGCACTAAGTGTGCTGCTGGAGTTGCTAGAACCCCAAACACCGTTTTGTCTCCTAACGGGGTCCAAGTCCGGTTTTCTGTCGGGGTTTGATTCCTTAGCCTTTTCGGTCTGTACGATGCCCACAAGGCAGTGGGGGTGGAGGTTTGTGCTATTTAACCCATAGATGGGATGGGCGTGTCCACGACTGTTTCGATGCATGCCCTTGGGCTTTGCTGGAATGGCGTTATTTCCCAAAAGACTTATAAGGTTTCCTCCTGTATCCATAGATTGCTGTTTTCAATTCCTTCGATCTGCTCCATTCTGGCGGCACGGTGGACGACTGGTTAGCACGATGGCCTCACAGTGAGAGACAGCATCGGTCGTGGGCTCGATCCCGGCTCCGGCCATACTGTGTGGCGTTTGCATGTTCTCCCCGTGCTTGCGTGGGTTTCCTCCGGTTTTCCTCCCACATCCCAAAAACATGCATGGCAGGCGGGTTGAACACTCTAAATTGCCCCTAGGTATGAGTGTGAGCGCGGATGGTTGTTCGTCTCTGTGTGCCCTGCAATTGGCTGGCAACCAGTTCAGGGTGTCCCCCGCCTACTGCCCAAAGATAGCTGGGATAGGCTCCAGCACCCCCTGCGACCCTAGTGAGGAGAAGCGGTACAGAAGATGGATGGATGGGTGCTCCATTCTTTATCGCTCCATACTTTAATGGGAGAACTCTGTTCTGGCGCATTTGCCTCTTTCTTTTGATTTTGTTGATTTATAACTTATTGGATTCATACAATAGATTTTTTTCATGGAAGTATAATTGTCAATTATCTTTTTTTATTTATAGCTTGATCTTATAGACTGGGTCGACAACATGTGGCCCCGTCACCTGAAAGAGAGACAGAGGGACTCAACCAACTCAATCAGTGATATGCAGTATCCCAAAGTACAAAAGTAATGGATCCCTTGTTTATCTATTCTTGACATAAATGACATATGTTGAAAAAATATATTTGCGGTATTCTTGCACAGGTACTGTCTGATGAGTGTAGAGGGATGTTATACAGACTTTCACATAGACTTTGGAGGAACATCCGTATGGTACCATGTTCTAAGAGGAAGCAAGGTATGTCAACCATGCCAATGCATTTGTCACCCTCTGCTGTGAAAGTTGCAGTGGTGATTAATGCTGAGGATACTGAAGAGAGTACATTTCAACAATAGTTGGACCAATAAACTTTCATACCAAAACAATTCTCTTTTTGCCTCTGTAACAATTAGATCAGTCCCACGAACGTTGAAGCAGTGTATCTGTCCATAATGTTGTCAGGTATTCTGGTTGATCCCTCCCACCACTCATAACTTGGAGTTATATGAACACTGGGTATTATCGGGAAAACAAGGCGATATTTTTCTTGGGGATCGTGCTTCTGACTGCCAGAGGATTGAACTTCGGCAAGGGTGCACCTTCATCATACCATCAGGTAACCATGAGCACAGATATAAATAAATGCTATGTTTGCAAATATTGATATGCACTTCTTGATAATTAGGTTGGATCCATGCAGTCTACACCCCAATGGATTCTATCGTCTTTGGTGGAAACTTCCTTCACAGCTTTAACATTGCAATGCAACTTAACATCAGCAATATCGAGGACCGCACACGGGTAGGAGTTTAAATTCTCATGTAAATTGCGAAAAGCTAATGACATGAAGAAATATATTCAGAATTGTGTATTCTGAACTTTTGCCTCTTTCACAGGTTCCAGTGAAGTTCCGTCACCCATTTTTTTATGAGATGTGCTGGTATGTGTTGGAGCGCTATATTTTCTGTCTGACCAAGACGTCTTACCTTACACCAG
>NC_142398.1:855000-915000 GCF_059441095.1 Idiotropiscis lumnitzeri | reverse complement strand
GGCGCGACGCATTCGCACGATCAGCGGACTTGCGTATCGTCACTCTGGGTTCTATGCATACAAAAATATATTTGGTTCGGTCAGAACTCTGCTAAAACCGCTGCTGCTCATTTTATTTTCTTCAGTTAGTTCAAGAGATAAATGTAACTAAGCTGCATGCGTGTATGTATTAGTGTATGTGTGTGCGATTGGGGGGTGCAAAGAGAGAGAGACGTGGAAATAAAAGCACCAGTAAAAGTAAATGTGTGATAATTGTACATATTTCTATAAATTACTTATTGTGAGTTCAGCAGCCAAAGAGCTCCTCACATTGTTGCTGCAAAGCAAGGTTGAATATAAGTGTTCATACTGCAGCTATAAAATGTCTCATATTTGCAATTGTTTATATTTCTGTAATTTACAGGACCTGTATCTCGAAGTGATGGGGATGCCAGCCAAAAGACATCACTTTTAATTGCGACCACTGGACCTCTGGATGTTGTAGCAAACAGCAGACTTCCTTCAGCTGTTTATTACCAATTAGCTTCTCCAGTTTATCACGAATGACACACAGACCACTTTGCAGAGAATTATTTTGAGGCAAAACCCAGGGGTCTGTACTACTCTGTACACATAAAGTAAAATATTTGACACCAATGACAAAAGCCACGCCACAGCAAAAATGCCAGGTCTGCAAGCGCAGCGAAACACTGATGTGGTGTGAGACCTGTAGTGTTCCCTTGCACCAGGGCAATTGTTTTAGTGTATACTACACGCAAAAATAATATTGTAATTTGGAGAGGCTGGCAGATGGGGGTGTGGACGCACACGCGTATGTACGTGCACAAAAACACATGCACACTTTCATGGATGCACTTTTGTACATGGTTCATTTCAGCAGTTCAATCATTTTTTATGTGCAAATAAACTAATTTTTTTATACCAAAAACACTTTATCATGCTGTTTTTGTTGTTTTATAGAATCAAAGCAATATTTGAATGTTTGAACTTTCACAAAAGAAAAAGTAGCAGTGTAAATGTCAAGGTTGTGCTTGAAATGTTTGTTTTCACAGAGAGCTCCTTTTCTCCGTTTGTTTTTGTCTGAAATGGGAATTTTGACCAAATTTAGCTATTTTCTAATGCTGTAAGCGAAAAAATTGAAAAAGATAGAAATATACTTTTTCTGATGACAAACAAGAGTCTGATCTTTCTTTCAATACGTTCACGTTATGTGTTTTTATAGCATTAGAACACAATCTTTGGGCCTTGCAAAATCAGTTATAATCCAGAAAAACGCTGGGATTGAGGGGGGTTGCTTCAATGAAAATTGGTGGGATTTAATGAGTTAACATCTAACGTTTGAATTTTTTCCAAGCCTGTTTTGTATGCAAAGCTTAATGTGTTTTCCTGCCTTTTTAGACCCTCATGTGATCTTTCTCAATGTTTTCTTTCTTTTCCCAAAATGGGATGTTGAGTTTTATTTCTTCCTCAGTTGGACCTTTTGAGCCTTTTTTAATTTTTTGTAAGTATGGGCTACATTAAATTAATTTGAATTTACATTACACTGGCATTTCTTCTAATTTTGAGTTTCAACTCATATTTCGCTTTGGTTGGTACAGACACAAACGGTCCGAGTTGACCCTTGAGGGAAGCCTGTATTGGGAAAATGCATGTTTCATCAGGAGCCATGTGGTGGTCTGGGCCGTGTCATTGGGAGCGGGTAGGCACTCTACCACTTGTAAACATGCACACGACTGTGGGGAATTATTTACCATGCAGTGACCTGACTAGTGGCCCCACCTAATCAATTTTGATGTCTGATCAAGGGAATGCTACTCCCCTTTGATGGAGTGGTGCTCTGCGGTTTGGGTTTGATGGTTGAAATTGGCAATATACAAGACATCCTTTAATTTATGCTACCACATCATTGTGCATATGGGGCCAGTGTGCCAACTGATGTCGTGCTGTGACTGTGGATTTGAGTCTGCACACTCTGGAAAAGACCCCCCTTTGGCTCCGATTGACCACCTCATGAAGATAAGCGTGGTCTACGGAGTCATAAACGAGAAGGCCTGTAACTATTACACCACATGGAAAGCGCTTTGTTAAAGCTCCAGATGTTGTGAATCGCGCTTTATAAATAAAGTTTTTTATAGATGCAGCTTCTCAATGTTCGAAAATAAAACTTTAAACTCACTGTAAGTGGCCAGTTCGTTTGACAAAACGGGGGTGGCAACAGGGTTGGAAAGGTAACTGATTATCTTAATTAAGCAGCATCTATCTTAAGCAGCACCGCATCTTTGGATTGTTGGTTTATTAGGTCTGCCGTTTGGATGGTTGGGATACAGGAGACGGACTGATTGGGGGATTTATTGCAGCCATTTTGAGCGTCTGCTGCGGATGTGGTGCGACGCCGAGTGAGAACTTGGACTCCCATGGTGGGCAGGGAGAAAGCATCAAAACGTCACAGGGTACCGTTTACTAAACGGGCAAATGGGCAAATGAAGCTTTTATGAACCCCTGAACTATTTGAAGCAATCACTTCAAGATGGTTTGAAGCTTCAGTGATCAGTCGAGCTAAGAAATGTCAATTTAATTTCGTTACTTTTTTCCTGAAGTCTTAAGTTAACAGAGGTGTGAAACAATATAACGCTAAGAAACCACGACTCATATGTTCACACACTAACGTATTAACATTTCTACATTCACAAAGGAACAGAAACTATGGCACAGGTAAAGTATATCCATTCATTGATTTGTATTTAAGAATATTTTTTCCAAGTTCTTTTTAGGGTTGACTAGAGTTCATTTCCCGAAGGAAACAGTTCTTGCTTCGGACATCACAGGTCACGTGTTTTTCTCCAGACTGAACGGAGCGTTGGAACGATGTTCTGAGGCAATTTCTTTTTCCGGGTTTGAAACTTTTGTCGGAGCTTTGGTTTCAGAGTTCCCATCACTACTGTTTAGTGCACCTTGTTTGGCTAATGTGTCAGTCAAATTGTTGAAATATATCCCAGATCTTTTGAATGTTGCCGGACCGTTTTCCAGTAGACGTGATTTTTCCTCATTTTTTGAGAATGAGATCATGGTGTTTGACGGGTTCTGTCACTGATGTAAGGGAACCGTTGCGGCACCGCGTCAGCAATCAGCAATTGTCAGATGAAGGTAGTGGCAACTTACTGTCTATTTTGTCACTACGTCAGCACTTTCTTCGACAGGCCCTTCAGTCCAGCACTGACAACAACAAAAAACGATGCAGTTTTACTTGAGCAAAAAAGGCTTTGCTTTAATTCCACTTGAGCCGTCTTGCAAAAAAATTATTACAAAACAACAAGTTCGATCGCACGGTCAGAATAGTTGTTGCTCCAAGCCCTACTTGTTATGATAATTATCTTTACATCATCACCCTTTTCCAAATGCGACTGAGGAGCGTTGAGCGAGTAGGACGCAGTCACCCGTAGCTCCTGCAAGTTTTTTTTATTAAAACTTGATTCCGTCAATACCTTTCGTGAGATAAGTCAAGTGACGTAATATCCGACCATCGCCTCTCTGAAAAAAAAGAAACTTGGGGAAAATGCCAAAGAAGACAAATACGTAGTCGGACCTCACTGTCGAAGCAGGTCTGACCAACGCCTCGGCCTCAACTACAGACGCTGTCCTAGTAGGGGCCGCCCGGAAAGCGGATAACAATGAGATACTGCAGGCTATAGCGTCGCTTTGCTCAGAGCCCAACGCTTGTTAAGTCCGAGATATGTCTGAAAATTGAGACCGAGATATCGGAGGTCATGGTTTTACCTTGAGAAAGGAGAGAGCAGCCCTGAAAGCCGAAAATGACACGACGATCTCCACATTAAAAACCCAGATGGACTTTCAAAATCAAATTGTGAAAGAGCTAGCAGACTGGAATAGCGGCACTTCGGACATGATTCAGGATTTGGAAGACAAAGTGAGGAAACTCTCTGGGCAAGTCAAATTTCTCTCAGAAAATGTCTAGACCTGGAAGGCCGATCGAAACGACAGAATTTGAGAGTGGCCAGAATCAGGGAGGGCATAGAAAATAGCCA
Source organism: Idiotropiscis lumnitzeri (assembly GCF_059441095.1). Taxonomy (NCBI): domain Eukaryota; kingdom Metazoa; phylum Chordata; class Actinopteri; order Syngnathiformes; family Syngnathidae; genus Idiotropiscis; species Idiotropiscis lumnitzeri. The sequence continues at coordinate 910,957 of NC_142398.1, read as the reverse complement.
AAAAACAAGGGATTTTGTTGTTCAAATGTTAAAAGAGGTATTGAACCTAGACTGTACACCGGGGATAGACCAAGCCCACAGAGCGCTTCGGAGACGACCTGGGTACAAGGAGCTCCACCCTCCGACACCTTATTGTGAGAATACATTTCTGCCATGTCTACGATGACATAATGCAGAAAGCGATGTCCATTAAAGACTTATCGTACCGAAGCCAGCGCAACGAGATTTTCAAATATCTACCACCAGAGGTGGTTCGACAATGGGCAGCTTTCACCCCAGCCAGGAAGATACTACGCGACAAACCCGAGGTCAGATTTTAATTACTGTATCCAGCGAAACTACGCGTATATAACAGCGGATCGGAGATGTTTTTTACGGATCCGGAGAAAGCCCGACAATACGCCAAATGCCACTTCCGGACCTCGGACTAACGCTGAGAAGGACCCTCACTATAAATAGAGCATTCAATGCGGTGGACTGTTCTTCCACACTCTAGGGAAAAAGACCGCCAGGTTGGACGCTGACAAGTGGATCGTGCATAGAATGTGTTTTGTTTTTTTCCGGAGGTCACATGCACATCTAAGCTGAAGCTGCATAATTATTGTTACAAGGGCTCTTTCGTATTGACATATGGCCGATTTTGTTCAAAGTTCCAAAGTTATGCCTACGGAAGTGGCAGCCAGTTGAGTAGTGGGCCGTGGTATGAAGGACCCCTATGAAAACGCTTCTGTTTATTTTATATTTTTTCATGGGTGTTAGTTGATATATGGGACATATGTGTGAAAATTCGTAATATTTATCTCACATCAAGCTGGGATTTTGTAATCTGTTTGATATAGGTATAAAACGGGAGGAACCTGCTCATTTCTATGTTATTATTTTATTATTATTTCTATTTTCTTTGACTGCATTATCTTTCCTCTCTTTTTTTTTAATGAGCAAGGTCTTTCCCTTATACTTAGGGATAATTACTTAAAGAAAGGGAAACAAAAAAAGGAAAAAATTGTTTTGAATTTAATATACAACTGTGGCACTACACTTGGAAGATAGGGTGATTATAATCAAGAATTGGTCGTATGTTGGGTGTCGTGGAGTTTTTCGACTTCTAGGGAGGAGGGCTGGTCCCACTCTCAGGATTTCAAATACGGTAGGGCTCAAGGGACGAGGTGCGCAGTATTTATTTTTCTTCGTTTTTTTCACTTCTACTGTTTATTTCTTTGGGGTGAGTAGAGAGGAATTGGGGGAATGGGTAATGCTACTCAGATTACATCATACAATTACAGACGACACCACAACAAGACACGGGTTTGGATGATGATCGGTTGCGATGGCTACGATATTTGATGTGTTGAGGGGACACTCGAGAGCGAGATGAAGTTTAACTTTTTGTTCATGAATGTAAATGGAATTAATGAACCAGTGAAATGTGAAAAGGTGCTGTCCCATATGAGAGAACTAAAGGCATATTTGATCTTCTTGCAAGAGACACATTTAAGAAATGAAGCACATTGTAAAATCAGAGCAAAATGGCTAAGTCAAGTAAGTCAGGCGGAATATGCAACGGGTTCTGTAAAAAGTTGAGTAATATACTAACACCGTATTTGCAGAGGATGTATATGAAGGCCTCTGAAGCTGGTACATTACCACCAACATTAAATGAAGCCATTATAACGCTCATTCCAAAGAAAGGGAAGGATTTAGAGCAGGTAGGGTCATATAGGCCAGTGTCATTACTTAATACCGATCAGAAAATCTTGACTAAAACGCTAGCTCGGAGGCTCAGCCTTCACATGGCAAAATTGATACACCAGACAGGGTTCATCCCAAACAGACACTCTTCCCATAAACTCTGACATCTTTTAAATATTATGCATTCCTCATACAACCTAAGGAAGACTTATCCTGAGTTGCAGAAAAAGCGTTTGACTGCGTGGAATGGTCCAATCTATATGCAGTGCTGGAAAGTTTTGAATTTGGAGTCAGATTTATTTCATGGATTAAATTGCTGAATAGAAATCCAAATGCACGACTTCTTACTGATCAGAAAATTTCAGATACTTTAAATTTGTACAGGGGTACCAGGCAGGGGTGTGCTCTTAGCCCCTTGCTGTTTGCACTGGTGTTAGAACCACTGGTGGAGACAATTAGAGCAAACAGTGAGATACAGGGTTATAACGCAGAATACAGATAAAACAAAATATCCCTGTATGCGGATGATATATTGATGTACTTCACGAGGCCGCTGGCCTCCGTACCTGCCTAATTAGAACCAATGCAATTATTTAGCTCTTTCTCTCGATATCGGATAAATATGGATGAAAGTGAGATAATGCCCGTGCGCTGCAGTGTCCCAGAGGTACTTGAGCATGTTCCCTTCAAAATTCACATATTTAGGGTTGGAGATTACAAAGAAGTATAACTCTTTATCTGAAGCCAACTTTATGGCTATGTTGGACAGGTGTAGACACAAACTTGAGATCTGGGAAACACTTCCGATTTCTTTGATAGGTAGAGAAAATGCAGTTAAGATGGTCTTTCTCCCGCAGTTACTATACCTCTTTCAGAATTTACCCATCTACCTTACTAAAACATTTTTTAGAAAATTAGACTCTTCCATTCATTTGGAATTACAAATCCCACAGGATCAGAAAAGATCTTTTGTGCCAGGGTAAAAAGACGAGTGGACTGGCCCTCCCAGATTTTAGGTGCTATTATTGGGCGGCAAGTATTCATTCTGTTTCCTTTTGGTTGGATGAGACAATTGTGCTGTCTAGCTGGTTGGACATGGAAAGGGAGGACTGTCTTCCCTACTCGATCCGGGCTATTCTAATGTCTCCCACTCGTCTTAAGAAAGCATACTACAATTGCAACCCAATTATACACAGTCTGGAAATAAATAGAAAAACAATTTAAGATCAGGCCTCTGTCCTTTACATTGCCATTAGCTGCAAACCTGTCATTTATTCCTTCAGTTCTTAATGGTACCTTCAGTCAATGGAAAGAATTTGGACTGTATTGTGTTGGCGATCTGTACATTCAAGGATAAGTGTTGGAAATATGCTAGCAACTGCTTCCTCAATGCTAGACATTGTTTGATTCAGTTTAAAATACTACATAGATTACATTATTCAAAGGTAAAGCTGCATAAGATTTTCCCAGAAGTTTCAGCTGTGTGTGATAAATGTAAACAAGCAGAAACGGATTTAGGACATAGCTATGTATTTTGACCTAAATTAGAAGAGTTTTGGGTTGAAATATGTTCATGTTATTCTAAGATTTTTGGTGTCCAACTAACATTAGATCCATTTCTGATCATACTGGGTACCTCAGAAACCTCTATACACCTAAAGGATGCACAGCAACAGCTTCTGTCATATGGCCTTTTATGTGCAAAGAAACTAATTCTACTATGCTGGAAAAGGCCAGCTGTACCAACCTTCTAAGCTCGGACATCACTACTTACTGATACCATTCACCTGGATAGGATTCAGTATGTCCTCAACAAAAGACTAGAAGAATTTGAGAAGACTTGGAGACCAATGCTTGCATTCTTGGAAAGAATAGATGTGTAAAACACACAGTGTAGTTCTCATATCTAATGACACCGAGTAGCACGACTCTGTGGGGTGGGATAGGGGGAGGTTTTTTGCTAAATGTATTCATTTTTCCTTATAGAGAATTTCCTATTTATTTTTATAATTATTATTTTTCTTTATTTTATTATTATTTTTTTTACCATTTAGCTATGTTCCCGGTTTGTTTTTTTGGTTGGATTCTGGAAAATGAGGCACAATGTCTGTTCCATAACTGTATTAAAGATATGCTCTGTCTCAGAATGAACATATTTGGGAAAAAGAAAAAAAATCACCCTTTTTCCCCCGTTACTTGCGCGTTATGGCAGCCCAAACGTAGGAAAACTTTATGGAGCCGAGATACTTAAATATTCTTAATAAATGTACTTTCAGTAAAAATTACAATAAAATAAAACATGTATAATCCAAACAATGTATAGATGTGAAATTAAATGGAGCCAAAATCTACTTATCACTCTAACATTCCAGCCCTTAATTGTCTTTGTGAGCATAAACAATTACTAAACTAGAACTTCATAGAGCCCTCAACAAACTAAAACTCTTCTAAACAGCATAAACAAATCTCACTATTGAAATGTTCAACAATGATGTCCTTTGTACAACTGACTCCTTCTGCCACTTCAGGAACTCCTTTATGATAGTCCCCCCACTAAAAAATTGGTGGAGTCAGAGGTTACTAGACTAGCCAGTGGAGATCAACCTTTACCACTGTCTCATGGAAGTGCAAACAAATTTCAAAATTCACGTCTCCTTCAACTAACAAACAAAGTTAGCTCACAGGACGCAGGAACACGCTAGTGCCGGTTTTCACTTGAGCGCGTCATACTTGGCCTTAAACGTCTTAATAGTTTCGATTACAGAGCCCATCATCCATGAACTTCATGGGGCTGAGTCGTTCACAATGTGGGCAATATCATCTTCAGAGATATTCCTCTTTGGACTGGACCACTTTTGTCTTTTATGTATGTCCGGGAAATACTCGTCAGTCCAGCACCGCCAGAACAAGTCTGCCAGATTCTAGACCTGGAGTCATCTGCGTCTGGAGTAGGGTTTGTTCCTGTCGAATAATGCTGGATGAAATGATGTTTTGGCCTTTATCAGTAATTGATGATTGGGGGGTCAACACTTCCAGGTCATTCGGATCAGTAGACTCTTGAGATGAGTCGACTATATATTTTTTTACATATAGCGTATACAGTCCTTCCTCATCAACTCCTTGCTCTCTCACGATTTAACTTAGAATTTCCTCATTGTCCTGATTTGCCTTTCTCAAATACCTCCAAAATGTGCATTAAATATCCATGTGATGCCTTTTCCCAACCTGATACTTTGAATCTTTGAGTTATCTGGACTGGACTGCCTCTCTGAGTTCCCTTTCACCACCCACAATGTTTTTTTTTCCCCATTGTCCAAACGCATCAGCGTAACTTGTCCTCTTCTTGCTCCAAACCTGCGTAGTGCATGTATTCAGTAATCGTTGTCCAATGAATTTGCCACTTCTATGTGTAAGGCTCTCACTTCAAGCAAGTAAAAATTACACCGTACCTTTTTACCATGACCCTGCCTCTGGTTTTCTATCTTGACGTCTGCAGCTGTGTGGGATTTTAATAGCCAGTACTTCTGCTGAACCTTTGACAAAACGTGATTTCTACCACTGTGTCCAAGCTTTTCATGAACCGATTTAAGGATAAGAGTAGCAATTCCAACATGCAAATTCTCGGCCAAAATTACACGATGCTTTGTTTCCTCTTGCATTGATGCTCTGTTCAATCTGACACGCACTCTTGGAACGCCATCTTAGAAGACTGGTTACAGCTTGTAGAGAGGGCTACCCTTTGACACTTTTTCCCTCTCGAAGCATAAGCTTGGAAATCCAAGATGGCAGCATGACTATTGTCTGCTCAGTGCCTCTCTGTATATACCTGGATTTTAACAGATTTCACTTTATTTTTATTGCTTTGAAAGCTGCAGTTTGACATTTGTATTGAAGATCTTCACGACCTCTCTTGGAAAAGTGCGGACTCTTACTGAATATGCATTATTCACTTTGGCTTGACGAGTTTCGCTTAAGCTGTCCAGCATTTGTTTGCTGCACCTGCTCCCCTGAGTATATTTCCTGGAGCCTGCTACATCTGCCCTGGGCCTGCTATTTTGAATTTGGAAAGTATTAAACTTTTCCCCAAGAAGATTTTTGCAACTGTATTGTAAAATTGGAGCCTGCTAGCACGAGCCCCCTCCTGGAGCCTGCTACATCTGCCCTTGGCCTGCTAGCTTGAGCACCCTCCTAGAGCCTGTTACTTTTGCCTCGAGCCAACTAACCTGAGACTTCTCTTGGAGCCTGTTACATCTGTCCGGGCCTGCTAGCCTGGGCCCTTTCCTGGAGCCTGCAGATCACAATGTCATCTGCAAACATCATAGTCCATGGAGATTCCTGTCTAACCTCATCTGTCATCCTGTCCATTACCATAGCGAACAAGAAGTGACTCAGAGGAGATCCCCGATGTAGTCTGTCAGGTTTAAATGCCCATTTTGGGAGGGCTTACTGAAATAACTTACTAAATGTAACGGCCGAAATAAAACGCTAGCTGAATGGCCAGGAGGAACCAGACACCGCTGTTCATTTTCACCGCCGGCGGGGGAAAAGAGTGGGACAGAGAGGCCGCGAGCAGCAGCTCGCCTGCTCGCAGCCGCTCCATGCAACTCCTCTCTCCTCCTCTTCTCACCGGCTCGGCTTTTATTAGTTTGACTCAAGAATCACAAGAAATTAGAATACAATGAAGGTCTGTTTAGCCTAAACTAAATCACCAGAATACAGGAGATTAATTAACAATGGTGGTCTGTTTTAGACTAAACTAATCAGCAGAAGACAGAAAACATCAATAACTAATCATCAGTAACTCTAGCAGGCAGAGAATCACAACTCACAGTGTAAAGGTAAGTTTAACTATACACATCATCAGGATGGGGTGTCTGTGTGCGTGTGTGCTAAAATAACAAGTAAGTGTCTATGTGTGTGTGTTTAAACATGAATGAGTGTATAAAAACATGATTATAAATACACAAACTGATTAACTATCCTCAGCCCATCTTACATTTCCACCCTGTTGTGGATTTAAAAATCATGGCCTTATGGCTTTAAGACAGATCATCATAGTGAAATCATACAACAGTGATCAGTGGATGGGCGAAAACCTCTCATTAGGGAAAAATTCCCCTCTGCACGAAACGAGAACCTCATGGTCTGATGACCACTCGGGAATAAAACATTTCAATATACCTAGTGAAAAATAATAAAATTGTCTCCACGCAGAGCTTGTCCCTGGGGTGACTTGATGAAGGCCCCTTGCCTTGTTGTAAGAGGAGACAGCCGTCTTTGCCTCTCGGATCTTCATGTATGGTGTGTGTGTGTGCACGTGTAGGGGGCAGGTGTAAAAGGTCCATGTTTTTTTACGTTTTAGTGTCCAGTTCGAGTTCGTCATTGTCAACATCAATCAGGTTGTAATGGTACATTTGGGCAACAAACATGCGATTAACCATCCTCTTTGTCATAAAAATAATGCAACATGAACAGACTACACATAACAAAAATGAAAATTATAACCATTCCCATATATTGTCTCTTTCAAATTCTTCATAGTGATCATAACATCAATAATTGTTTCATTTTTATCAAAAAATTTAAATGCAATAATGTTCTCCAATCAAGGCTGAAATTTTGTTATGTACGTCATTAATTTCCAAACATTATCTAATCCTTTTGTTCTGTGGCTCCAACATTCGTATCTGTGGCTGGTTGTGTGGTTCTGATGTGCGTGTGGTCCGAGATTGTGACTCAGGTGGACTCCTGTTCGAGGGATTCGCGTTGCTAGGCCTTTCAGCTTGCACTGCGACTGGTGGATCCAGTCACCACGCCCTGCGACCTTTGCTGCCGCCGGGGTCACTGCCATCATCTGGCGAGGGCCATCTCAGCATTCACTTGTCCCAACGAAGTCGTTTCAACACCTTGAAGAAGATTTGGTCTCCCACACGGACGTGATTTCTCTGTGGATCAGAACACACTGACCAGTAATTGTGTCTTTGCATCTTTGTCAGTCAAACATGTCTTTCATGTGGACTGAGACCGATGTGCCAGTCGCTGGTGGTTCTGATGAACCTGAGAGTCTATGTGTGAAGCCATATAGGATTTCAAAAGGGGATAGTGTCCTTCCTTCGGCTGGCACTATCCTCATTGCTGTGATTGAAAAATAGTCTGGCCATTGTCTTTTTTTTTTTTTCTTGATAAGTCTGGCCTTAATAGTTCCATTAGTTCCATTAGTGTCCCATTTCGTTACAACATCATTCACAAAATGCATCATTTTCACTTCAAATCACTTCTTGAAAGTCCAAATGTCAGGATAATTTGATTACACAACACTTTTTCCAACTGTTTTAGCATCATCATATCTTGTTGGAAACAACTTAACCCATTTTGAAAACATTAATTACAACCAAACAACATTGCATCTCAAACAAATAACACATTGTCTAAAAAAAGTTTTTTTTTTGTTGAAAAGTCTGTATGTGGGAACAATTTCATGTCATACTTCCCCACTGTTGACACACGACTATCTGCTAATGTGTCAATCATCTCATTCCTCTAATCAATGAATTAGGCAGCCAGGATTTGCCATCTGCCAATTTGCTGATCCTGTCCTCAGCAATGTTTGCACTTTTGTTCTCCCAATGTGTGCATACAATTAGTGGTGTATTTTTCCTGGCGTGATATCAAATTGTCAAGTTGACTTGCTGTGAGTGTGCGTGTGTGTGTGTGTGTGTATGTGTTCATTTTCCTTTATAGTAATGCAGTGCCGACTTTGAGGTCATGCTTTGGGCTGCAGCCTTCGCTGCATTGTCAGCGAGGCAGTTTCCAATTGTAATTGGGTCATTTTATTAAGTAAGTTTTGCTTTTCAAATAACCATTTAGGCATGTTTTATGCACAACATTTCGTTTCCTGTTGTGGTTTTAAAGCCCTTGTCTGCCCAATGTCGACAGAACACATGAACATTTATCTTGACTGTCAGTTCACATTGTAACCATACAACCCATACAAGATGGGAAACCCTAAATTTTAATTAGCTCACACCTGCTACGCTCTTCCTGCTTATCCTAAGAATTTCTCTCTTACAAATGATCTGTTTTGTGACCTTAGTTCTCAAACGCTTCTACTCCTCACCAGTCCGGAATGTGCACCTCATTTCTTTCTTAACAGTCTGAAATGTGCACCTGGTTTTTGTGTCTTACACGCCTGAATCAGTGCAAAACATCATGCTGCTTGTCTTGAACATACAGAATTTAGCATCCCTTGAAACAAAATTTCCATTTGCAATCCCCAAAACAAAAAATGTTCCTCCAGTCGGGAGAAAAATGTCCTTAAAAAAAAAGAAAAAGTGTCCATAAGGTCAAGTCGCGGTTTGGTGATAATTTGGAGTGGCTTCCACAGTCGTGTGGCGCCTTCTACTGGTGCGGGAAAAATGACGCTTGGCTGAAACGCACCGCACCTTATCAGTGTAATGTGTCCCTGTGACAATTAGGTCGCCGTGCAATGTGAATGTGGTGGACAAGAATGTAATTTTTTGATTCCTTAAGCAGCAGTGAAGACTGCTTGTACACACTCTGACGTGGCTCTCACCACGTTATCCAATTATTGTGACTCATATGCAAATGGATTCACTTTCCTGTGTTTCTGCAGCAACACAAGTCCATGAAGCCATTTTTGCAGTCACTGTTTGCTCAATGCTCATAGTAATTTGGTTGTGCGTTAAGATGCTTTGTCGATAGAATCTCCTTTTTGGTCTCATGTTCCCTTGAACATTATGTTTACTACACACTACACATGACCTACAAAATTTTTTTAAAAAGGTTTGTTGTCCTAGCTGTACTATGGATATCAATCCCCCCTGTTGAGACAAGGGAATTTCCATGACTCAATTTAGCAGCTAAATATCAAGTTGGTAGTGTTAACACAATCGTAATCAACGAGTTCATGCTTGACAAGTTCAAAAGCTTTGTCAGCCTTAAGTGTTCAAACAATTATTCTCTTCTTGCAAATATCATTGGCTTATCATAAATGATGTCCAGCAATGGTCGTGTGATTTCTGAGTAATTTGCAAATCATGAATTAAACACCTATAAAAACATCATTAACTTCTCTGTTATTGGTTTTAATTCTCTGGCAATGTTTTTCCTTTTTGCTTATCACCGATAATGCGCCCTTTTAAAGTTTTGACGTCTGTTTGAATTCGCCCTTGCTTATTAATTCTGATATTAAAGTCCAATTGTATCAGTGTATCACAGCCTAATAAGTAAAACGCATGTTGATGTAGAACTCCTTCTACACACACTTTTTATGTTTGTTTTTTATGTCACGTGATCCTCCGTTGCTACCACAACTCGTCCTGAAAAGTTAATGTTTGTAACAAGACTTTCTGCTTCCTCCTTTTTTCTTCCTTTTCCTTCCTTCTGCTCAACACGTTCATGCTTTTTGTGCATAATTTAGAATTTTCTTTTCCATTTTACAAGTTGGCCAATTTAAATTAGGTTGTTTTATTTAAAAAGGCTGTAATTCTCTTTTCTTCACATAATCACAAATTTCTTATCATAAAAGTAAACATGTTAATTCTATTTTATTTCCTATTTTTCTAATTTTGTAACTCATTTCACTTCAACCAGTTCTAACTCAAAGTGGACAAGTACACATCAATGTTATTTGTAGTTTCTAATTTCTTCTTTGCTTTAATGAAAATTATAGCCCTTGCCAAATTTTTTCCTGTATCATTTCTATTTCTGCATTTCATTCCATTTCTGGCCTACCTTAATACAAACATCATCAACTGGAATATGAAATATAAAATATTTATTTCTTCAATTTACCAAAAAGCAGAATCTAATTCCTATCCTCATTCATTTGTTCAAATGACACATTCTTTAATCACTAAACTCTCTCTCTGACCTCCTTCTCCTCACTTGGGACCTCTTCACAGAGCTGTTTCTTCAACACACTCTTGATTTACGACCACTCCTCTTTGCCTCCTGTCAAACCTTTCTCTTTCCTGATTTCCAAATTCACTGTAGCCTTGCCAAAATCACTCAAATCTATCAATATGTCGAATCAAAAATTTCAAAATCAGGAAACACCTATGCTTTTGCAAATGTTCTTCATGTTCACTTTCAAAAGCTTCATTCAATTGTTAAGTTTTCATAACACCTACTTCTCTCTTTCTGAAGGAGACACAAGTATACAATTAAGTAAAAACCATCATCAAAATGATATACCTTGTCTGTTTAAATCATGTACGTATAAATTGTGTCAACACTAATCTTTTTTTTTCTGTAAATTAATCACATCTCACAACTTGGGCTCTCATTGTTCTGTAAAAATAAACCTAAGTTCAATTCATGCAACCAACTCAGTGTCCTTCTGGGTCCCTCAACCACACAGGTTCTAATTCTGTTACTCTATTAATTTTTCCACTTGCAAATCTGACTATGGCACCTTTCTCACTTGTCCTATCATTTGGAATTGATTTATTATAAGCAATCCTACATGCACCAGTGTCACATAAAATGGTAATTGGTGACCCATTACCAATTCAGTTATTTCAGCTCAATCAGTTAATCAAAAGCCAATATCCTTTGTAAATTTAGGAGGACCTTTTCATCTAGAAACTCATCTGTTCTTTAATCTTTCTATCCTAATCCTGCTGAAGGCTGCTTCTTCTCAAGGCAATTTCTTGCTATCTGGCCTTCTTTACCTTAATGCCAACAGCCTGATGTATTTTGCCTGTTCTATTCTTCCTCCTCCCTGTCGTCTGACCCTTCCACCTTGATAAAAGACCTTCTGTCCTTTATCTTGATAAAAGGCGTCTGTAGACCTCTGTTTCTTTTTATTTTCTATCTTCTCAGCCTGGAGGGCGTGATTTACATACTCCTCCAGGGTACCTGCTGGCAGGCAATTGTAATGTTTATTTACCCACTTATGAATTGCCTCTGTTGAGCCTACATGTAAAGCATTCTTCAACTGTTGTTGAAGTGGCCCATTTACATTACCATTTTCCTGTAGCCTGCTGTGATTTTTTAAAATCAGCTGCCATTCTGACTTTGCATTGCTCAAAAGTGTCCTCATTCTTTTGTTTTACTCTTCCTATTTCAGTGTAATTTGCTCTATCTGACTTTTCGCATTCCTTTCCTTTGCTTATTTTGTCTTAATTCTCTTTTTGTTTCCTGTATCCTTCTTCTCCTGTTAAGGCTATTTTTGTGTATTTAACTGACCATTAAAGCCGTGTTCAGCTATCCATTTGTCTAAATACTGAATTTTATCAGGATCCTGTTTTTCGATGAACTTCCTTATCTTCACTCATCTTTTTAAACCAGCCTAGGCGTCTGGGTTCAATTTTTTATTTTTCAGAAAACGCACATCAGGCTATTTCTCTCCTTTCTTTTAAGCCTATCCCGTTGTATAAATTATTTAATTTCAAATTTAAATGAATTTATCTCCTCAAATCATCTTCTTTATTAATTTCTTTTGTAAATTTGGGAATTATTTTTCTCAATAAGATCTCGTCACTCATAAGTAGCCTTTTGTTGGTTACTAATTATTAATTCCACTTTATCTTTACTTCATTAATCCTTCTAACACAATTCCAACCACTTTTATCACTCTCCCTGACATTTAGACACACAGACAGACACACAGACATATACACGGGCCCACAAAACGACACACATAGTTCTCAACACTGAACAACTACAAACAACAATAACATGTCAGTAATAACAGCAACACAATCCATCTTTATCTATGGCCCATAATAAGTCCTTCAATTGAACTACTATGTCTCTATTGACCTTTTATTTATGCCAATGGATCCCATATCCACTATTTATTCAATTGAATATTTCCTAAATTTATTTATGCGCAAATTTCTCTATCTCTTTAGAGTTATTCTTTGTCTTGTCGATGGTTAGTAATTTTGGCGGTACTGTATAGTACTTTTATGAGTTTTTAACTAACCTCTGAATTTATATAAAATTTATTTAATTTTCCATTTAACCCAAATTTTTATTTTATTTTATTAAGATCCTATTTTTTCACATGCGTCCAATCCTTACACTGCAGCATATTCCTGGGTTTTATTTTACTACCTAGTATCCCCATTTTAGAAAATTTGGTCCAGTTTGTCAACACCTAGGGTGTTCTAAAAACTGGTTTCTCATCAGTAGGACAGCAACTCAAATTTCCTGTTTATAACACTTACTGTATTACATGGGATAAAATACCAAATGGTATTTCTAATCCCCAATCACACCATTCACTCACTTTGCATAGTTTTTCGCAAACATTCACAAGCAAAATTATCATTCCACGTCTGACTTTCTTTCTCTGCAAATTCTTTTCTCACTACTTTGCTTACAACTCTTTTTCTACCTTTTGATCCATCTGTGATTGTATGACGTTTGTTACTTTCACTCACCTCACACACACACGCTTTTCGTTCTCACACACACACAGCTGCACAGCGCCACAATTCACGCACACACGTCTCAGTCAAACAAGCCGTCTGCTTACCAAAAAAAAAATTCAAATAAAAACCACCGAAAATAATGCCTTATTATTCCCTAAATTTCAATGTGAAATTGTGAGTAGACCTCTAAGTCGTCGATAATTTCTCTATTTATCGACACCGAGGAACTTTTAATCGATGCTACCGTGATGTCGGTTTGAACGAGTTACGACCTAATTTCTTCTTTTTGTAACTCCCTAAACAACACGATCGTGGTTTAGACGTACCTCAGGACGTTGTTTTATGCTACCGTGCCCTCCGTAGGGGAGATCCAGCCTCCCGAGAAGTCCAGCTTCCCTTCAGCGCGATGAGTTATGGCCTAATTATTTTTCTATAACTCCTTAGACGAGCACGATCCAGTTTCTTTTCTTTTCGACCGAACTACTGTAAAACGGCCGGCGCGCGCTTCCTTACTCACATAAATCACCCCTTACGAATTCCTTATTATTTTAAATTTTAAAATGGTGGCACAAAATAATTTGAAAAACAATACCTGGTTGCTCCTGGGTCAGCTTTGTCTGATCGGCAACCGGCATCCGGGCGGTGCGCCGTCGCAGGAACTTGGAGGCCTCGCTTTCTCAATGTTGAAGCACTGACGTCAGATTCTATGGCGTCCAAGGATCCGATACGACGCCCGTCCGAGTGCGGTTGCCCGCATTCTCCACCAAATAAATGTCAGGTTTAAATGCCCATTTTGGGAGGGCTTACTGAAATAACTTACTAAATGTAACGGCCGAAATAAAACGCTAGCTGAATGGCCAGGAGGAACCAGACACCGCTGTTCATTTTCACCGCCGGCGGGGGAAAAGAGTGGGACAGAGAGGCCGCGAGCAGCAGCTCGCCTGCTCGCAGCCGCTCCATGCAACTCCTCTCTCCTCCTCTTCTCACCGGCTCGGCTTTTATTAGTTTGACTCAAGAATCACAAGAAATTAGAATACAATGAAGGTCTGTTTAGCCTAAACTAAATCACCAGAATACAGGAGATTAATTAACAATGGTGGTCTGTTTTAGACTAAACTAATCAGCAGAAGACAGAAAACATCAATAACTAATCATCAGTAACTCTAGCAGGCAGAGAATCACAACTCACAGTGTAAAGGTCAGTTTAACTATACACATCATCAGGATACAGTGTCTGTGAGCGTGTGTGCTAAAATAACAAGTAAGTGTCTATGTGTGTGTGTTTAAACATGAATGAGTGTATAAAAACATGATTATAAATACACAAACTGATTAACTATCCTCAGCCCATCTTACAAGTCCCACCTCCACCTTCAGGGTTCGCGGTTAACCGCTTCCCGATTGCCCGGGGCAAGTGAAATTTGGCCACGGGCAAGGTAAAATTATGGGCAACTTACCCGACCGGGCAAGCATTTTTTAAAGCAGCCAAATATCTTTAATTTCGACGAAAACTGTGGTGTGATCTGTTTGTATGCACTGTATGGTGATGGTTTAACCCAGACACCCCCTTATGTTGTGGTATGGTTCATTGGCCTTATCGGGGGCAATGGGCGGGCGCTACGGGGATCAGTTAGTTCAGTGAATGTCGAGTTAAAGTGAACGTCAATAAATCCCGCAGTATTGGAACTCGCTGTAGTTGCATCCTCATTTGAAGTTTGAAAAACACAACAAAAACCTACGATATTTCGGCCGAAAATTGACAGCCGGAGGTTTTCTTACCTTCTGCGCACGTTTACAAGTGGCGACGAGTTTGTTCAAATCCGAACATTTCTGATTCCTTTGACATGACTAAAATAGCTCGAATATTTTTAAGTAGACAATTCAGTTGTGAGTAAGGAAGGGAGTAATATTTGATTATTGGTTGTTAATTCATTAGCTCCATGACGTGACCTGACATAGTGTCAGTGACTGTGTTCTGTTTATGCTATGAAACTTATGGAGGCAGCACCACAGGCACTGGTCTTAAAGGAATACACAAATTTCCCACACTCATAATTTACTCATGTGATTACTCAATTAATAGGCTCTCTTGGATTTAAAATTGATAATCTGGATTGCTTTAATATAATTTTCCCAATTTAACATGCAGATTTGTTAATTATTAAAACTACAATTAACATTTTCAATCACTGCACAGGATGATACATGCTGTTGTGAGTAGGGTTTCATGGTTGATGATGAAAACAAGATTAATTTATGTTTATCAGATTATATGTTTATTTACATTTGTGGCACACATTTTACAAACATAAACATTTTATTCTTAGTCTAGCTTTCACAGGACCAGTTCTACCTGCCAGTGCCAGCTCCTTACGGACATATGCTTCATTGACTGTTTCTCAATGCCTGCAACGTCTGCAACATAGAACTCATGAAGGAATAACATAATCCTGGGTCAGCAGACACCTAATTTATGTGTTAATACATGATACATTTTTATATAAGCAACCCTTATGATTGTAACGTATTTTTAATTCTTTCTAGGCAGGAACTGTCTGAACAAAAAATTCATGCAATTTGTAATTAGACACTTTGTCATACAAAAAGTCACTCAGGGAAAGGTAATTTAATCTTTGGGCAAGAGAAAAAAAATTGTCACTTGCCCAAGTTGGGCAAGTAATTTGGCCACTCGGGCAAGGCAAATTTTAGTGGCACTTGCCCTATGGGCAAGCAGTTTTTAAAGTTAACTTCAAACCCTGCACCTTGAACTCCTCCGCCACACCTCATACAAAACCACAGTTAATCTCTGGGCACCCTCTCTTAAGCTTTCTTCAGATCTACAAAGATACAATGCAGCTCATTCTGACCCTCTCTGTACATCTCCATCAATTTCCTCAAAGCAAATATTGCATCTGTTGCATTTATTTTGGGCAAACCAACCATTCTGCTGCTCACAAATTTTCACCTCTGCCCTCAGCCTTGCTTCCACTACTCTTTCCCATAGCTTCATTGTGTGGCTCATCTGTTTTATTCCTCTGTAGTTGCCACAACTCTGCACATCCCCCTTGTTCTTAAAAATGGGCACCAGCACACTTCTCCTCCATTCCTCAAGCATCTTCTCACTATCTAAGATCCTATTGAACAACCCCGTCAGAAATTCTACTGCTACCTCTCCTAGACACTAACATACCTCCGCAAATACATCATAGGGCTGAGTGCCTTCCCACTCTTCATCCTCTTCAATGCCCTTCTCACTTCATCCTTACTGATCTTTGCTATTTCCTGGTCCACAGCAGTCACATCTTCTACTATTCGTTCTCTCTCATTTTCCTCATTCATCAAGTCTTCAAAGTACTCTTTCCATCTTCCCATCACACGAAAGGCATCTGTCAACACACTTTCATCCCTATCCTTAATTACCCTAACCTACTGCACGTCCTTCCCATCTCTGTCTCTCTGCCTTGCCAAACTGTATAGATCAGTCTCTCCCGCCTTACTGTCCAACCTCGCATACAAGTCATTGTAAGTCCCTTGTTTGGCCTTGGTCTCTGTACTCCCGTCGACTTTCTTAAGTCCTCTCGCTGACCCACTTTTTCTTGGTTATACCCTTTCTCTGGATCCATTTCTGCAGTTCCTCATTTCACCACCAAGTCTCCTTATCTCCTTTCCTCCCAGATAACACACCACGGACTTTCCTACCTGTCACTCTTATCATGTTTGCTTTAGTTGTCAAGTCATCTGGAAGCACCGCCTGACCATCAAGAGCCCGTCTCAACTCCTTCATGACGGTCATACAACACTCTTTTCCTTTCAACTTCCACCATTTCATCCTCTGCTTGGCCTTTGTCCTCTTTTTCATTTTCACCACCAGTATCATCCTGCACACTACCATCCTCTGCTGTCTGGCCACACACTCACCTCCCACTACTTTGCAGTCACTGATCTCCTTTAGATTACACTGTCTACACAAGATGTAGTCAACCTGTGTACTCCTATCTCCACTCTGGTAGGTCACCCTATGTTCCTGCCTCTTCTGGAAGAAATTATTCACAACACCCCATTTCCATCCTTTTTGCAAAGTAAACCACCATCTGTCCTGCGTTCCTCTCCTCGATACCAAACCTGCCCATCACCTCCCCATCACCCTTTTTTCCTGCACTGCACCAACAAGTCTGCACTGACAACTCTCGCTTCTAGGGATGCTCTGCATCATTTCATCAAGGTCCAACCAGAAGTTCTCCTTCCCCTTCAGCTTACTTGTGGCACATACCTTTTAACAACATTGATCATCATACCTTTGATTCCTAGCTTCAGGCTCATCACTCTATCTGACACTCTTTTTACTTCCAGGACGTTCCTAACTCCTCTTTCACAATAACTACTACTCAATTTCTCTACCGATCTTCACCATGATAGAACAACTTGAACCCTGCTCCTAAACTTGTAGCCTTGCACCCTTTCCACCTGGTCTTTTGAATACACAGTAAGTCCACTTTTCTCCTCTGCATCATGCCAAACAGCCTTCTACCTTTCCTTGTCATAATTCCAACATTCAAATTCCCTACTCTGTTCTAGATTGTTCCTCTTTTCTTTCTTCCTCCAAACACACCTTCCTCCTCTCCTTCTTCGACCAACAGTAGTCCAATTTCCACCGGCACCTTGTAGGTCAACAGCTCCGGTGGCGGGCGTTGTTAACCCTGGCCTTGACCGATCCGGTATGGAAGTTATATATTTGATTCGCACAAGAAGACACTGGCTTGTGCCCCCTTACGGCGACATTTTTTTTTACCTCTCAACCCAAAGTGTAGAAATTCCCGCCATCTTGAAATGTGCCCATGTTCCTCCTGTATCAAAGGGAGGTGACCCAGCGGTCTTGGCTAACTATTGACAAATATCAAATTTGTGTGTCTTGTCAAAAATTCTTGAATCTATTGTTTGTGATCAACAAAAAGGCTATTTAACTTCAAATTAACTTTTTTTCAAAGTTGCAATCGGGTTTCAAGAAAAAGCACAGCACAATTACAGCAGCTACAAAAGTAGTAGTGAACAATATACTTAGTCTTTTCAAAAATCAAAATTGTGCTTAGCTCTTTATTGATCAGGCAAAACCTTTTGACACTGTGGATCATACTGTTTTACTGTTTTTGTTCTGGATTGTCTAATACTGTTTTACCTGGCTCAGAAATTACTGAATTGATGGGACTGAGTGCATAAAAATGGCTTGTTCTCTGAATTTTTGATTGTCCACTAAGGGATGCCACAGGGTTCAATAATAGGGACTCTCCTTTTCATTTTGTAAATTAATGAACTAGGACAAAATCTCACAAATGCTAATGTTCATCTCTATGCTGACGACACGATCTATTGCTTTGGACCTACCCCCGCAAAAGCACTTGAATCTGTAGAGAAAGCTTTCAATGAGGTGCAGCTCACACTACTGCAATTAAAACTTGTCCTAAATGCTAGCAATACCAAATTAATGTTGTTTACGAATACCAAGAAGGTTCCTGTAGAGCCTCCTACGGTTTTCACTCTTCACAGTGATCCTATAGGTCTGGTACATGAATACAAGTACCTTGGGGTTTTACTTGTTAATTCTTTTTTCAACATTCAAGCCCCACAATGAAAATCTTGTGA
The DNA here is from genome assembly GCF_059441095.1 of Idiotropiscis lumnitzeri. Taxonomy (NCBI): domain Eukaryota; kingdom Metazoa; phylum Chordata; class Actinopteri; order Syngnathiformes; family Syngnathidae; genus Idiotropiscis; species Idiotropiscis lumnitzeri. The sequence goes on along the minus strand of NC_142398.1, from coordinate 892,226 downwards.
GGAAACTAAAACTGAAATCCTCATCCTAAATAAAGACAAAGATAAAGATGTCCTTTATTAGTCCCACAATGGAGAAATTTGCACTGTTTCAGTAGCAAAGATATGGATCACACAGATTATCAGCAGACAGTCAGAAAAAGCAAACCTATGCGAAAATACAGAGTATATACGTATATATGCAAATCCCCATGAATATACACACTTACATCCCACAACATATACAAGTGTAAGGGAACACTCCTAATGTCTGTCCATGCGACTAAGGGGAAATAACAATGCTGCAATCATAATAAATACTGCAATGATTTAAAAATAAAAATAAAATAAAACACGGGCGACTGGTTAGCACGATGGCCTTACAGTGCAGAGGTTGCAGGTTCGATTCCGGATCCGGTCTTCCTGTGTGGAGTTTGCATGTTCTCCCCCTGCCTGCGTGGGTTTCCTCCCGGGGCTCCGGTTTCCTCCCACATTCCAAAAACATGCATGGCAGGTTTATTGAACACTCTAAATTGTCCCTAGGTTTGAGTGTGAGCGGGGATTGTTGTTTGTCTATGTGTGCCCTGCGATTGGCTGGGAACGAGTTCAGGGTGTGCCGCGCCTACTGACCGAAGGTAGCTGGGATAGGCTCCAGCACCCCCCGCGACCCTAGTGAGGATAAGCAGTACAGATAATGGATGGATGGATAAAAAAATACTGCAATGGTAAAAATGCTGCAATGATCAATCAATCAAATTTTATTTATATAGCACTTTTCATACATAAAATGCAGCTCGAAGTGCTGGACAATAAAAACATCCCAATTACAACAAAAAACTAAAACCCACACCCGCCCACCCAAAGTAGACACATCCGCATGCACGCCTGAAAACTCGCATACACAGAACACTCGCATTCACACAACCTGATAAACTGTCTTAATAGAAAGACAGACAGAAATGGCATGGCAAGGCACAGATAAACCACATGAGAAAATGTACCAAGGGCAGGTCATCCGTGCTGGGAGCTCCACCATCACCAACCTACACATAGTCAGAGGTCCCCGCTGCCCCGGGCCTAAGGAGCCTCTGGAATGAAGCCCCCCGTGAAAAGGCCAGCCACACCTCACATTGCGGAGGCCCCCCATGAGGAAACACTGGAGCTAAAATATATAAAAGAAAAATGATAATGCTAAAAGACAAAGAAGCCAAAAATTAAAGGTCAATAACAAATAAAACGACGGAGCTAAAATGTATAAAAGAAAAATGATGTTAAAAGACAAGGAAGCTAAAACTTAAAAGACAATTATTGTAAATAAAACGACGTAGCTAAAGTATGTAAAAGAAAAATTATGATGCTTAAAGATGAAGAAGCTAAAAACTAAGACAATAATAATAGATAAAATGACAGTCCTGAATTAAAAGAGTAAGATAAATCATTCAAAAGCCAAACTAAAAAAATTATTCTTGAGCCAGGCTATTCTACAGATGGCTGAATGCAGCCTCACCGTGGGTTCCGGTCCTCACCCTCGGAATAACTAAAAGACCGGTGCCAGAGGACCTCAGGATCCGCGAGGGTTGATATGATGAGAGCAGGTCGGATAAATTAGATGGCCCAAGACCGTTAAGACATTTAAGAACTAATAGAAACCCCTTAAAATCAAACCTGAAACACACGGGGAGCCAATGCAGCAGTTTTAAAATTGGTGTAATATGTGCCTGCCCTCTGGTCCTTGTCAACACCCGTGCGGCTGAATTCTGAAGTAGTACTCTTTTTGGGAAGACCAAAGAGCAGGGCATTACAATAATCTATACGACAGGAAATAAAAGCAAGCATCAGCACCTCCGTGATAGCCTGAGAGAGAAACGGGCGGACTCTGGCAATATTTTTAAGGTGATAAAAAACAATTTTGGTTACATTTTTAATATGAGGAATATAACTGAGCTCAGAGTCAAAAATGACGCCCAGGGTTTAAAATCTTGTAGTTTTAGTAAAAGTGGCCTTTTTTAAATCAGCGCTGGTTAAAAGATGGAAAGTGGAGAAGAGATATCTAAGGTTGTTTTTATTAATCGTACGGAGATTTGAAAAATAGGACTGTCAGGTTTAAAATGCCCTGACGCCTTTCTTAGACTCAAAATAACTTACTTACTAAAGGTGGCTGAAAACCAAAGGCAAACCAAAGTCTTGCTTTTCACCATTCGCGAATGGGGAGAGAGTCAGAAGGAAACAAGCGTCTTGCTTAGTTCTATCCCTTGCACCCTCTGACTCTCACCCTCCGCTTGGTCTTTTTATTGAAGTGGCTCATACCTTATCAGACAATGGGGGTCTGTCTCCAGGGAGACAGGAAAGCATAAATCACGGTGTGAAGGTCAGTCAGGAATTCACACTGAAGCAAGGAAATCGAAACTCAGAGAAAAGCGTAAGTGTGTGCGTGTGTTCCAGCTGTGTGCGTGTGTGCTGATGGCCGACGGCGGGATGCACCTCCACGAGTCCGATGCGAAAACAGTCAAACGTGAACCAACGCAGCTAGATGACACAAGTTGGAGTCTCGTCGGTGTCGGCTGGAGAGGGCAAACTTCAGCAAACCAGCTGCGGTGAACCCAAGCGAAGCCATCCCAACAAGCTGGTCGGGGAGGGTCGAAGGGTGATGACAGCCCCACGCCTCCCATGGACCTTAAAATAAAAAAATCGCTGTCGAGTACACATGATGGAGAAGAACAAGAAAAGGAAAGAAAACGACGTAAATGGGGGGCGGGACGATGTTTCGTCCACCTCGTCCGGTCGTCAAAATCTAGCAAGGCCACGGGGATATGACGACCGTCATCCAGTGACCGTGGCCCACACCAACAAAATTTTCAAAGGAGGAAGTAGAAGGAAAAGCAGGCCCAAGGGAGCAAGGATAGCAACATGGAATGTAAACGGCCTTAACATCAGCGGCAAGCTAGACAATGTTATCCAGGAGATGGACAGGCTTCGGCTCGATTGTGTTGGACTCACGGAGGTCCACTGGAAAGATGCAGGGAATTTTGAGAAAAGCGACAAACGTGTATATCATTCTGGCGGCAAGCAATGCCGCCGAGGCGTGGGCATGATCCTAACAAAAGAACTTGCTCACAGTCTACTAACAGTTTGGCCAAAATCGGAACGTGTCATGCTAGTCAAGATTCGATCTAGTCCGTTTAACGTAAATGTGATAATCGCTTATGCACCAACAGCCGACTCTGAAGAGGAAGAAATTGACGATTTCTACAGTGAATTAGAGGAGGTCTTCAAAGTGTGTAAGTCACAGGAACTGTGCATTGTTATGGGTGATTGGAACGCCAAAGTAGGCGAAGAAAAACGCGAGAACATTGTTGGCCCCCATGGGCTTGGAGAGAAAAATGAACGAGGGGACAGACTCATTGACTGGTGTAGCGATAGGAAGCTTTGTATTACAAACACATGGTTCCCAGTTCACCCACGACGACGATGGACGTGGAAGATGCCAGGTGATCGGGCAAGAAACTTAATCGACTACATCATGATAAGCAACCGTTTTCGCAATGCGGTTACAAACTCACGTGCGTACCCAGGGGCGGATTGCGGCTCCGACCACAACCTGGTTGTGGCCACGATAAGGCTGAAGCTGAAAAAACTTCGTAAGCCAAAGAGAAGTCCACGCTTCGTTCTCAGCTCTCTAAGAAACCAGGAGACCAGACAGAAGTTCCGTGAAGATGTGCTAGAGAGTCTCGGTGACTCTAACAACTGCTGTGACACACTCAAAAGTGCAATAAAAAGATCGGCAGACAAGAACATTCCTAAGGAAAATCCAAGAAGCAGACCAGCACATTGGATGACCGATGAAATCCGAGCACTTATGGTTAAACGAAGACTAGTGAAGAACAGACGTGACAATACGTACCGGCGGCTCAACGCAGAAATTCAACGTAAATGCTACGAGGAAAAGGAGCGTTGGCTGGAAGCCAAATGTCAAGAGGTAGAAAATTTACACGACAAAAACGCCAAGGAGATGTTTCGTAAAATCAAAGAAGTTTTTGCAAACAAGGGAAAATCTACCTCAATGTGCATATAGGCGGAAAATGGCAAACTACTGACGGAGGAAGCAGAAATTGCAAAAAGATGGCGAAGTCAATGGCTTACCCATCCTGAAAGAGGAGGTTTGCAATGCGATAAGGAAAGCCAAGAAAGACAAAGCTCTTGGTCCAGATGAAGTTGCCACCGAAATGCTCGAAGCACTTGAGGAAGACGGGGTTGAAATCTTAACCTACTTGTTCAACAAAATCTATGATACTGGGGAGATCCCCAGTGACATGCTCCAATCAATTTTCATCGCACTACCGAAGAAACCGCAGGCACTCGAGTGTTCAGACCACCGGACGATTAGCCTCATGAGCCACACATTAAAGCTGTTACTGAAAATCATCCTGGAGAGAATTCGAAACAAAATCCGGCCTGAGATCCCAGATATTCAGTACGGGTTTGTTAAAGATCGAGGAACAAGAAATGCAATTTTTGTTTTGAGGATGCTTAGTGAACGCTTCATCCAACACCAGAAAGTCATCTACGCATGTTTCGTCGACTACAAGAAAGCTTTCGATCGGGTGAGACACAACCCACTGTTCGAAATGCTCAATGACATCCAGATCGATGAAAAAGACAAACGGGTACTGTACAATTTGTACTTTAACCAGACTGCAGCAGTGAGCCTACCAAGTGGTTTGACAGACTTTGCGCCAATTCGCCGGGGTGTTCGCCAGGGATGTCCAATGTCACCAGACCTGTACAACTTGTACAGTGAGGTCGTCCTTCGCACGCTTGACGAGATCGAAGAAGGGATTCTGTGTGGCGGTCGAAGGCTTAACAACATACGTTACGCTGACGACACCGTCCTCATGTCAGATTCGGAAGAGGGGCTCCAGAAGCTCCTTGACGCACTACGTGAGGAAAGCCTACGTTTTGGACTCAAAATCAACGAGAAAAAGACTAAGTGCATGACCATCTCCAAGAGTGAACCAGAGCCCATTTGCAGACTCCAATGTCAGGCCTCAGAGATCGAACAGGTGCGAAGCTTCAACTACATAGGCTCCGTCATCAACCATGATGGCCGTTGCGAAAAAGAAATTAGATGTAGAATTTCGCTGGCGAAGGACGGTTTTAACCGAATGAGAAGCTTGTTCACAGACCGCAAACTCACACTTGATCTTAAGAACCGACTTCTACGATGTTTCATCTGGTCAATCCTGCTCTACGGGTGCGAGTCTTGGACATTAAACGCCAACAAAGAATCTAGAAGCTGCTGAAATGTGGATGTACCGTCGGATGCTACGTGTGTACCGCTCATGAAACCAACGAGTCAGTCTGACAAAGTGGTCGGACGAAATCGTGAGCTCATCCGGGTAATCCAAAACAGTCAGACGAAGTTCCTTGGCCATTCAATTAGGAAAGGTGAAGTCGAGAACCTAAGTCTGAGCGGACGGATTCAAGGGAAAAAAGCACCAGGAGGTCAGCGGCTCATCTTTAAGCTACCCCACAACAGTGCTCGTGAAACCTGGGACGCAGCCCGTCAACGCGTATTTTGATTTCCTCTATTCGAAACCTCATGGATTCTAAGGCCGAATCGGCTAAGAAACTACAAGAGAGAGAGAGAGCGTGTGTGCTAAAGTAACAACAAAGTGTCTGTGCGTGTGTGTTAAACGTTAATGAGTATATAAAAACATGATTATAAACATACAAACTGACTACATATCCTCAGCCCATCTTACAAGGACATTCTTGCCTGTTTGACTGTGTTATTGTAGGGTTGAGTTGACATATTTCGAAGTGAACTGTAAGGTTGCTCTTTCTCTACATGCTTTCAGAATCAGAATCAGAAATCCCATTATTGTCATTGTACTCAAGTGTGCAACGAGATTAGCACTCCTGCATTTTCTTTTTGATTTCTTAATGAAATAATTTCTCCACTGGGGTATAGTCTTGATTTTTAGAGTTTTTTTTAAAAGTGGAGCAACCGAATCTAATGTTGATTTTAAAATCCTGTTGAAATTATCAACAATAAAATCACTGGGTGCATGTAAAATGTCAGCAGGAGTGCTCTTGAAAATCTCAATGAAATTTGCAGCCACCTCAGAAGTTAGGTAGCGTTTCCTCACTGTTCTCACCGGGCTGCATGTTGATTAAAACTGGCGATGTTAGAATATACACAGTAGTGTGTCTGACAAAGCCAGGTCAACAACAGAGGACACACCAACGGACAGGCCGTAGGTTACCAGGTCCAGGGTGTGTCCTCTGTTATGAGTTGGCTGTGAGACATGCTGTTTAAAATCAAAATACCGTATTTTCGCGACCATAAGGGGCACTTTAAAGTCCCAAATCTTCCCCAAAACAAACCAGGCGCCTTGTAATGCGACACGCCGATTATATAGACTGAGCAACTCTCTCGACCATTGAGCCTGATCCCTTTGGGGCATTGCAGAGTGCATCTTAGCACACCCTGTTGGCCAAAGTCTGATATATCTATGCTTCGAATAGACTGTGACAAACACATTATGTGAATACGGTTTTCGGTGATGTTGCAAAAGAAACATGGACAAAAGGGCAGCTGTGGTGACACGCCCCCTTTGAAGTGAATTAAAAATGGCCGACTTCCTGTGCAGTTTAGCTCACGGTTTCAAGAGACTTTTTTGTAGGTCTTGTTGGCCTTATACATACTCAGTAGAATTTTAAGAAAGCTAGGTGAAACACTTAACCAGGGCTGCTTTTTTAAACATTTCTAGAGGGCGACAGCGAGACATTTTGAAAAAGCTGCACAACAAACTTATAAAATATTGATGATTTTGCCAGGCCTGATGTGTGTGCAAAGTTTCCCGAGTTTTTATTCATATTTAGAACCTCAAAATCAGCGTTGTTTTATTGGCGAACTGTGCAAAGCCACGCCCACAACTTTTCACGATTAATGACTCATTTCGTATTGTGACATCCTCAAGGCCTAAACACTCATCCTTGTTGACTTGCTCGGAGAAAAAAAATAAACAAAATAACTTGTATTAGCTTTAACCAGTTTGTGGCGCTACCACTACGATGAAAAATAAGTTGGTAGATGTCTTCAGGGTTGGACTATCCTCAAATTTGAAACATTACTTGAAGTTAGGATCATCTGATTCATGTTACGGGAGCTTTTTTTGCCTTCGGAGAATAATACGTTTTTAGGAACCGTAATGGCCATGCCCATTGCCGAAAAGTCACAAAATTCGGTATCGAGTAAGATCAATGTCTTGAGTCTTTATTGACCAATTTTCAGTTGGATTCGTTCAAAGAGCTGCGTGTAGTACGTTGAAATGTAAAAAAAATCTTTTTTATCGCCACTAGGTGGTGAAATGTGTATTATAGAATATAAACATATAGCTGTCTTCGGGTCCCAACGCTTAATGTACATGTGATTTTTTGGATTCAGTCGGTGCTCAGACCCTAACTCGTGCTGCGAGCAGCTATAAAGGGCCCTCATAACCCTGGCAACGTTGCAGTACTTTGGAAATGTCAAATATTTACGAGAAATAACATGAAGCATCTTCAAGAGGAATTTTTGTGTCGTTAAAGTTAAAGCAGCTTTTATTGTCAACGCCTTATCAATGTTTGTAGTAAACTAAAATTGGTCGACTTCCTGTTCAATTTAGCATATGGCTCCAAGTGACTTTTTATTCGGTCTTGGCTTTGTACATCATCAAATTTTCAGAAAAATTGCACGACAAACTAACAAAATATTGATGATTTTGCCAGGACTGATGTGTGTTCAAAGTTTCATGAGTTTTCATTCATATTTAGAACTTCAAAATAAGCATTTTTTTTAGTTGGCGAATTGTGCTGAGCTGATTTCGTTGTTGAGTGTAAGCATCGCTGTTTCAGTAAAATAGCATTGAGATTGTTTGGTGTACCTGGGCTCCATTTTAAGCAATATTGCTCAAAATCACTCGTTTTCCACGACAGAATAAAGATGTAAAAGCTTGGCAATAGTTGACGAGATGGCCTTCGTAATTCGCTTCACCTTTTCCAATCATGTTGGAAATTTTCGAATTAGTTTCTTGATTGCTCTCTGATCGGTAGTGGCACTTTTAGCGGTAAACAACAACTGACAGCCCCCTGCCAGACTTCGTAGGGTGGAATCCAATTACATGACTACTCTTGTTTGTTGTGTTACCAAAGTATTTTATCTTAGCGCGACCCCACTTCCATATAACGTGGTATTCTCTGGTTCCCTTCCACTATTGTTATTCCATATACCTGCTTTTAAATAAAAAGCATTTTGGATCTCAAAGTGAGGTGGATGGCAGTAATCCATGTTTGTTTTCCTCTGTGCTTGTACGCGTCCCAGAAATGACTGTCGCCGTGTTTCTTAGTCCCGCTTTATTTAGAACAATATGTATTACTTTAAATAAACATATTCATATAATCGAAATGTTGAACGTTAGTGAATTGATTCTGGCTGGTACATGTCTGAATCGCGATGCATCTAAAAATTGGAATTTCCCTCCACCACTACTTACGATGAATATACTGCTCCGTTGTTTCACTTTGTTAGATCGATAATTTATCAATACCATTTTCTAAGGATGTAAAGATTCAGTAAAAATCAATTTAATATCGATCTAATCTGCTCAAATATGCATCGATATAAAAAAAACTAAAGAATTGATTCGCAACGCCGTTTTCTCACGTTTGTGCAGTAAACAAACTGCACACCTACACTACTTATTACGATGTTAGCTTCCCTTTCATAGCATCACATCAGTGATAAACGAGCATTTATGAAGGAAAAATATTGCGGCTGACGCCGAATTTATTTTACAATAACATAATTTCTGACATAGCCAGCTTTAGTTAGCACGTACAGGCAACCGTGTGCGTCTGATGGAATGTCACACGCGATGTCCTGTTGTGGTATGCTAACATAATGTAGCGTCTGTTGTAGATTGTGGCGGTTTTAGTCAGCGAACGTGTATTAAAAACAAAAATATAATTTTCATATGAGCGTGATTGACATTGTGAAACATCAAGTGCACAAGTGCTAACTTGCGACCACGCCCCGCGTGTTGCGTTTATGAAGTCGGAAATTTAACCTCCCAAAGTACAACATGACACATTTGCCACAAGCCATTGATGGCAACACCCAACTATGAAACAAAACATACCTCGGTCGTTAAAATTTACAGTGCCAAAAAATATTGGGGAAAAAAATGGGTTAACAATTGTTTTGCTGAGCAATGTTATTTCCGAGTTCTGATATGCATCACGCTCGAGATTTCTCTCACTCTCCCTCTCTCTCTCTTTCTGTCTCTTATTTTTTAGTATAAAATCCTTTATAACTACACCATTAGGCACATAAAACTACTACTATAGCAATGTCAGAAATTATTCATGCTGTTTTTCAAATTATGTATTTGTGACGTTCCCGTGGTTTTTCCATGTGTACGACAGGACTCAACGTCTACGTGAGGACTGCTGTCACTTGCCAGCCACATATTTGACATTGCTAATGTTGAGTTAATGTTTTGATCAAACAAGGCTGAGGTGCTAAATTGCAGTTTTGATAAGTGAAGTTGGGAAAATAAGATGTGGTAGTGAACTGTTATTTATTTACATTGTGCTTTTCAAAGTATTGTAGCGTCTTCAAAAGACACTACGTCAGGCGTGTGTTTGGTTATTCCTTTTTTTTTGTTACAACAGAGCTATGCTTATGCCAACTCAGAGCAACCCGGTCCGTCATGTTGGAATTTTTAACTTTAAATGTACCAAAAGTACACACAGATCTCCTTCCCTCTTCTCCGCCCGCATCTTTCCTTCTCGCACTCACCTCCGGTCCAAGTTGTTTAATTATTCTTAATATTTTGTGGATAATAATAATGTATGGATGTAAGGTTTACGTTACAATTGTTAAGGTTTAACATTACTATTCCAGCTTTGCGTCTTTTCCCATCCCGTTGGAGTTTCGCTCACTTCCGTCGCCTCGGCACTTCCGTTGTGTTGTGGTTTTTGCAATAGCACTGTAGTTCAATGTTGTGTTATGGCTTTTGCTATTGTTGTGACATGTCTCGGTCAACGTTGTTTGTGAGAAGAAGGAACCCATTTTATACAAACCAACATAACGCCAGCTGGTTGCAACTCAAAACAACTGTACAACTTTGCTAACTTGTTTTTGTCGGCAGATGGCTCTTCACAATAGCTCCTGTTGGAATTTCTAACTTTAAATGTACCAAAAATTCGAATTAATTATCTGACTCCATTAACCAAACACGACCTACATTCATCCAACAATTATGCGCGCTCTTTTTTGAGAGAAAGATGACCAGGAAGCCGGCAACTTCACACGGGAATGGATTTATTCCTAACAGGAGATCTAATACAAATTTGGGGCTCGGGTCCCTACCATTACAGCTCTGCGCGTCCCTGTACCCAACAGAGGACGACGCCCCCCGAGTTGCCCAGGATCAATTATACATTTCAGCAAACAAAACAAAGATAACCTACTATTCTACTATTGGCTATGTGTCATCTGCAGTTAACTTTAGCTTTCTCTTAGTGGACGTCTTCTGCCCGCAGGATGACGTGTCTGCTCGTCCAATCTCACACAGCAGCGCCTTGATGGCGGGAGGCCTGCGTCAGTACCCCCGGTATCAGAAGTGCGGCTCGTCCTGTACAAAAAATATCTGCCACCTACGCATTACACACAGCCTGCCCTGACCTTCCACTGCACATCGAATCAAAGCACAATCAGCAAATATCTTTATTGCATTAAACGGAATATATGTAACTTGTAGTCAATCGTATTAAATCCTTTATAGTCAAATGTATAAAATCCTTTACTACAAAGCTGCTGTTTGTGAAAAGACAAGATATTTCCAAATATGTTTGCAATGGTTTTGAGCCCTGACGAAACCCAACATTTTCTAAGATGCAAGGACATGCTGTTCAATGTGATATTCCCTTTAGGCTACTCATCATGGCCATGGCTGACAAAAATGTTCAGTCAATATTGTAATTTACGATTATTGAGTAGTTTCATTTAAAAAAAATGAGATGCCTGATGTCATTTTAGCTGTTTGTTTCTTCAACTTATTTTTATTTTTTCTAAGCTATGTGTTTATCAATAAAGTCTAAATACTAAGTATATTTAGGCTGGTAAATGTTTGCTTCCCCCAAATAATTGGTCAATGAGGAGTAGTCTACCTTTCATACCTGAGGGCTACCACCCTCCCCCCACTTTGCAAAGCAAGATACACCCCCACCACACTCCCCCTGTACCTCCTGCTGCTTTGGCTGGTATTGTCCTCATTTGCAAATGAAAGGTGGATAATCGTAGCCAGCATGGCTGTGAGATAAGAATCAAGGTGTCATTTGACAGTGTTCGGAGAAGAAAAGGAGTAAAAGAAATCCGGGGGCTTCTCGTGCTAGAGATTTTATCCGACCGTCTTCAAACTTAATCTAATTATTCTTATCATGAAAAGTTATGGAAAGCTTTTTAATTTTGTTGCATGCTGTTGCCGTGGTGGTGAGCTATTTGCAATAAATAAAAGTTGCTCTTTTCGAGGGTCTAAATTTAGCCAAAACTCATGAAACACAAGACTTGGCAAAAACATTTCCATTTTATCGGGTTATTGTGCAGTTTGTAAACGCAGTCACACTCAGTAGTGTCAACTATATTTTTAACCAAAGCAGGAAGGGTCGACACGAGTAAAAATGAAAGAGCCTGATGGAGTTGAGTCACCGTGGAAATGAGAAGTATTTAGTAAATCAACCTTTAAAAGCCAAACTTACTGCAATGCGTAATCGTTTTTTTGTACTCAAGAAGAAAAGGGTCAAATAAAGACTCAACAACTGATTAGATTTCCGATATTTAGTTTCTTCAATTTCTGGAGAATAGTACAAAGGCAGATATCTGGGCGGCTTTTTCTTAATCTCGCGAGAAACTGCACTCGGGCGAGCACAGTCGAAAAATGCGCACCATCTTTCTGCCCATCTTCAGTTTTTATAGGAGTTTTTTATGTCAAGGGTAATGTAGGTTGAATCGGTTGAATCGGTCGTCCTCGCTCCCTCCCACGGCACGGGTCCACGTCCACGGGAAGGTGGATAGTTGATTCCCGTCTGGTCCCCAAGACTGGCACGCCAAGGCTGGCCTTCTCCGGCGGGCAGTCTCTGCGTCTCTCTCCCCGCTGGCATTCCTCTGTAATCTTGTCGGTGTGCATGTATCGGAATGTGTTTTTGCGATAGCGTCTGTGTGAGTCCTCCAGTGCCCAATTTGGTATGTTTGCATCTCTACAGCCAATGTGGAGAATGTGCTTCGTCGTCTTTGTCCATGTAGTGCTGTGAATGTGAGGGCAGCTCATGGAAATGCTATGTGCGCAAATTTGTTCTCACTCCTGAGAATTTCAATAAAGTTCACACATTTAAACTAAGTATTATAAATTTAGCATATGAGGATAATATAATAAATCAGTAAACATCAGGCCTACAATCCCAGTCATTCTTGTGACCCGTGCTTCTAGTTTCATTTGATAAGTGTTTCTTTTTTCATCAATGTTTAAAATATTCAGTAAACCTGCTAACTTTAATCATCGACATTCTGTCCCGTATGTGTTTAAAATAATGCCAGTAATTGTAATACAATCCTTCAATCCGAGGCCGAAACAATATCTTACCATGAAAATGAAAACCCTAGTGGGGTCGATCCCAATCAAAGTTATATTAGACAACAAAAAGTAACAAATTAACTAGTGCCGTCCCGCGATTAAATTTCTTAACTAAATAATCGCAACACTACTGTAATTAATTGCACTCAATCACCTTTTTCAACTTGTTTGTGAAGATTGTATCAGTCACTTGAATAATATATTGTAATTAACGTAGACCCACCAAATTCTATATAAAATCTATATCTATTTCAATTCCCAGACTGGTGTCATAGCTTTCTTTGAATATAATCTAGACAGTGGCATCCTCACAGGCATTTCCCCCAGAAACAATTTTCCAACGTATGCATTTAGTTTTGCCGATAATCACCACAATCCAGTAGTGTTGGTTCGCAATAATGTCCTAATGATATCCCGCTAATATGGCACAATGTTAGAATTTAGCTTTGCAAGATGGGCAAATTATTCCTGAATTAAATAAAATTTAGTTCACTGAGTTCAAATATCTAAATGCTCAGAGATTACAGATTAAGCCCCGAGCTAACGCTCCAATTTTGACAGTTTTTTGACAAATCTTTAAAGCAACCCAAATGAAATAGTAACCATTTATGATAAAAATAAAAAATAAATAAATAAAAAATAAAAATCCCAAGACTATAATAACGCAGATACCAAATTAAGCAATTTTTTACGGGAAGAATAGATGTTCTCCAAGACATGGCCAGCTCCAAGACCGCTGCAGTCTTCACCTCCTATTGGCTCCCGAATGCCTCCCTCCACCTCTAGGCTGTGCCAACTCTGATTCTGTCAAATGGGGGAGGGTGTAAAGACAGTAAAACAATTGGGGGAGCTGTAGAGCAGAGCCCAAAATCAGTCCGTGTCCGGCAGAGACGCACACAGAGTATTCAACAACAATGGGGGCCTCGATCTTTAGTATGAAGACGCGCATCGATACTCAATGTGATTTGTGGCTCGGCGAAAGTAAACAATTCATACCATTTCCGCTGCTCAGGGACAAGGCACGCACGCGAGGCAACGCCGTAGACATAACAAATATATAATCCTAATGCAAGATGTACTCCTGACTAAATTTGGATGAGTGCATTTTGATAAACCAAATCATATGTGCGATCATATGTGCAGTGTACAATGTACTGGGTCAATTGGTGAATTGAATGGGTGGAGGTCGCTACACCACTCAGACCAGAGCAGGAACAGGGCATACCCACCGCAGGAGGATGGAGAACCAGGTTTCAGAGCTGCCCTCAGATGTTTGAGTTCCGCCACTGGAATGGAGGAGAGCACCACATATGCTCCCCCCAACGGATGTGCACAGTCAAGTTCAGTCCCATCCGGAAATGCCACTCAAATTCCAGTGTTTGTTCAGTCAATGGCAGTGACTCAGGCAATCTTGAGAGTCCACAAGGAGGATAGTGTTGTTGCTCACTGGGAGATGCGGGAGGAGCTCACAGAGCGTGGAATAGCTCGCCCCAGTATCAAGCACCATCGACAAACTGTTGTCCATCCACCGTCCCGAGAATGCCGGGACCTGCCAGTCCTCGTACGCTGAAGCTCCGCGGGCCCCCTATTATGGAATGGGGTTACCAGCAGCAAAGACGACGAAGCACATTCTCCACATTGGCTGTAGAGATGCAAACATACCAAATTGGGCACTGGAGGACTCACACAGACGCTATCGCAAAAAACACATTCCGAAAGACATTACAATTGGAGATCGGAGCACACGCACATACACACTTGCACATACACAGACACATACATACACCTGCACATACACACGCACATACACGTATACCTGCATATACATGCACATCGACAAGATTACAGAGGAATGCGCAGCAGGTTACCTCTTGGCCTCCTAAACCTGCAAGTACAACAATTCTTAGTAACGCTCCTTAATCCAATCCCATATTTTCCTTTTCTGATGTTGTGCAAAATTATGTACAAAATGTGTTCTACTTAGACCAATTAGCAGTTTTTCATTGATGGACTGTTTCGCATGATGTCTGCAACCGGAAGGGACACGCCCTGAGAACGGCCAACTGGAACAGCTGTGTAATGACGACATTATTGGATGGGTCACTGCCAAAAGTCTCACTCCATTCACGTCTCGCCCTGGCCACATAGACTAGGCCTGTCTCCCCCTTCCCCACCTGAAAGATACAGCAACATCGGCCCCAGCGGGGCCAGAAACATCTGATGCACGGTACGGCCAACCTCACCTGAGGTGTCCCCATTCAGCTGGTGACCGTCATGCTGGTCTGTCGGTCTGGCCTCGGCCTCAAGTAAGGACAGTTCCTGACAAGTAAATTTTGTCCCGAATGTAACTCTGGCATCCCCCTACGGAGAACCTACCCTTGCGTTAAGTGAGTAATTTTTTCACAAAAACAGCGCCACCGCCACCTTAACTGAAATTAACTGCAAGTATCACCGCTGTGGTGCCGTATATTATGGAAAAGTCTAAACAATACAACAAAATTTTGCCCTATCCTGGACTGGGTGTGTGTTATCTCGTCGCGCACCCAATGTGAATAATAATAAAACTTGCGGGGCACCTGAGCAGGCTAAAGCAACAACTGTATCTTAATTTGTTTTGTGGACCCTAAATTAGAATATCTTATATCTCCCTCTTTGTTAAGGAGAACATCCAGGATGGGCGTGGTGAGGCGCTATTTGAAGCGTTCTCCAGCCTTCTGGTCACACAGGTCACATGTCACCTCAAACCTGTGGAGAGAACTGGAGGAGTGGCACTTGCAAGCGAGAAGGAGTAAATTACCTCCCTTCTGAAAATTTCAGTTTTGCATAAATTTTGTGTAATAATGTCAATCAATCATTCACTTGATGCTTGAATTTAATTAGTCCAATCTGTCTCCCAAAAATTTGAAAATCAGTACTTGGGAGTGCAATGGGAATTCAGGTTGATCAGGCCTGTCCGCCCATTGCATCCTACATGCTGTAAGGGCTTACCGGTGCCCTCAATCAGGTTTCTTTCATGAGGCCCGTCCCTTAAACATTCACTCAAATCACATACACATACAAACCCTTTTTCTTTCACACTTCCATTCACCAAAAAGATACTTTCCAATTCCACACAGAGACCCCTCCCTCGGCGCCTCCGCCTTGATTTCACTGAGATTTGTGCTGGCAGATCCTTAATTTTGCCTCAATTCAGCCAACGTATGCCGAAGTTTACCACTGTGTGTTTGTGGATTTTCCAATTCAGTCCCCGTGATGTAGTTTCTCCTGTTCCTCCTGGACGTGCGGGCCAACACAACCGCACGGGTCCCGGCACCTACCCTGAGCCGCCCGCCAGGATGCGGCTCCGGGACGCGGCATGCCCGGCGGGCGTATCGGAAACCGTCCCCTCCGCACCAGCCTCACGCGCCCGACAACCCCACCACGTCCCTCGGCCTAAAAGTGGGAGTGGGAAATTTCTGTTTTTCCCAAGGCGGGCCGGTGGCCGCTCAATCGGTAATGATCCTTCTGCAGGTTCACCTGCGGAAACCTTGTTACGACTTTTACTTCCTCTAGAGGCAGACTCTGGGTGAGGCTGGGCCGCATCAGGTTTTCCGCAAGAAAAAAAAAAAAAAAATCTAATCTTCTCAAATGTCTTTATTTTTATTTTTTAACACAAAATAAGATTTAAAAATAAATAAGGAATTAATAAGAAAATAAATAAGGAATTAATAAGAAAATTAATCAGTAATAAATAATAATAATAATAATAATGAGTCAAATGTCTGTATTAACAGTTCTTTAATCTTCTTCTGAACATGAATTGTCCTGAACATGAGTGGAACATTCATCAATCAAACCCCTACTAAAACATCGAAAAATAATTACAATCCTACCCTCGTTTTAAAGCTGAAGATGTGCCCAACAATAATCCGCGGTTCAATTTTATCCACTGTGACCAGGTAATCCTACATTTTATAATTAGTCCCGTCCGTCTGTGCTAGTGCTGATGCAAAGCTCCGTCAGACTGCACATCCTGTTCGCGCATGGGTCTCCTGTCAATCAAATCAAAATCTTGTCAAATAGCAGAGATCCTAAGCATAAACCATAGTTCTGGGATGAGTAGGCCTACTTCTGTAGTTATAAAGCTTTAATTACACTGTAATTAAAGCTTTATAACTACAGACATATCAAATTCGCGGGCCGCACGAACATTAAACTTTCATAATAAGGCGGGGGCCGCAAACTATCATTTGCGGGCCGCGAGTTTGAGACCCCTGCTCTAGATAGTCAAGTTTGATCGTCTTCTCGGCGCAGCCGCCGGCACCGCTGTCGGCCCCCGGCGAGGACCTCACTAAGCCATCCAATCGGTAGTAGCGACGGGCGGTGTGTACAAAGAGCACGGAGTTAATCAACGCGGGCTTATGACCCGCACTTACTGGGAATTCCTCGTTCGTGGGAAATAATTGCAGTCCCCAGTCCCTATCACGAGCGGGGTTCAGAGGGTTACCCGCGCCTCTCGGCGCAGGGCAAGCGCACACGCTGGTCCGCTCAGTGTGGCGCGTGTGCAGCCCCGGACATCTAAGGGCATCACAGACCTGTTATTGCTCAATCTCGCGTGGCTGAGCGCCACTTGTCCCTCTAAGAAGTTTTTCGGACGCTGACCGCTCGGGGGGGCCGCATAACTGTTTAGCATGCTTGAGTCTCGTTCGTTATCGGAATTTACCAGACAAATCGCTCCACCAACTAAGAACAGCCATGCACCACCACCCACGGAATCGAGAAAGAGCTGTCAATCTGTCAATCCTGTCCGTGTCCGGGCCGGGTGAGGTTTCCCGTGTTGAGTCAAATTAAGTCATGGTCATGGGAATAACGCCGCCGGATCGCGAGTCGGCATCGTTTATCGTCGGAACTACGACGGTATCTGATCGTCTTCGAACCTCCGACTTTCGCTCTTGATTAATGAAAACATTCTTGGCAAATGCTTTCGCCCTGGCCCGTCTTGCGTCGGTCCAAGAATTTCACCTCTAGCGGCGCAATACGAATGCCCCCGGCCGTCCCTCTCAATCATGGCCCCGGTTCAGGAGGGAAAACCCACAAAATACAACCGGGGTCCTATTCCATCATTCCTAGCTGCGGTATGCAAGGCGGCGCGGGCCTGCTTTGACCACTCGAATTTTTTCAAAGTAAACGCTTCGGGCCCCAGGTTAGCGGGACACCCAGCCAAGGGCATCCCAGAGGCGGCCGAGAGGCAGGGGCTGGGACAGACGGTGGCACGCCTCGCGGCGGACCGTCAGCTCGCATCCCGAGGTCCAACTACTGGCTTTTTAACTGCAGCAACTTTAAGATAGGCTATTGGAGCTGGAATTAATGCGGCTGCTGGCACCAGACTTGCCCTCCAATTGTTCCTCGCCAAAGGGTTTTGGTGTTCGCTCATTCCAATTACAGGGCCTTGAAAGAGTCCTGTATTGTTATTTTTCGTCACTAGCTCCCCGTGTCGGGAGTGGGTAATTTGCGCGCCTGCTGCCTTCCTTGGATGTGGTAGCCGTTTCTCAGGCTCCCTCTCTGGAATCGAACCCTGATTCCCCGTTACCCGTTGTCACCATGGTAGGCGCAGAAAGTACCATCGAAAATTGATAGGGCAGACATTCGAATGAGACGTCACCGCCGCGGGGGGGCCGGCGATCGGCTCGGGAGTTATCTAGAGTCACCAAAGCGGGGGCCGGGCCGGCGGCACCGCAGTGACCGACAGCAGTCATGAAAGCAGTCCTGTAATTCACTCATGGCGTCGTCACGCCAGGTTTTCACAGTCTTTGTGGTAGGCCTGAATCTGCGCCTGAGAGGGGTGTACGCAGGTGCGAGCTGCAAGGACAGGTGGTCTGACTGGCCGAGAGGGGCGAGTGGGAGGGCTCTGTATGCGTGCTTGATGTTCGAGTACACATGGTCGAGAGTGTTGTCTCCCCTCGTTGGGCACTTGACATGCTGGTGGAACTCTGGGAGTACAGTCTTTAAATTGGCCTTATTAAAGTCTCCCGCTACTACGTGAACGCCATCAGGGTGGGCCCGCTGATGTTTATTGATGACGCACGCGAGTAGCGAGAGCGCCGTGCTAGTGCTAGCGTCGGGAGGGATGTAAACAGCTGTGACAATCACTACCGTTAGCTCCCTCGGGAGAAAATAAGGCCGGCATTTAACGGACATGAACTCGATGTCGGGGGAAGAGTGCTTCTCGACGATCGTGCTATCGCCGCACCAGTTCTCATGCACGTAAACACAGAGCCCCCCGCCCCTCCTCTTACCGGTGTCCCTCGTCCGATCCGCGCGATGTAGCGAGCGCCCGGCCAGCTGGATGCTAGCGTCGGGGACGTCTGCGTGCAGCCAGGTTTCCGTGACGACGATCACACTGCTATCGCGCACATAGCGGTTTCCCAGGATTTGTAATCCCAGGTCGTCGATTTTGTGGACCACGGATCTGGCGTTGGTGAGGTGCAGACTCGGTAGTGGCTGCCTATGGGGCTGCCGTCGCAGCCGTTGCAAGACACCGGACCTGCAGCCTCGCTTCTGCTTCCTCTCTCTGCGTCGCCTGCGCCGCCTCCCGGCCCTGATGACCAGCCACGGTGAGCCGGGCAGCCTCGCCAGTTCGTTCGGAATTTTGCGATCATAGCAAAATTCCTCTGTGATGGTTATTTCGCATCGATATCCAATGTTCACGATGTCCTGGCGGGTATATCGATGTTGTGCCTCAGTTGATGCCAATAAGAGCAAGCAAACACTAATAAAAAGTAATGCATGTATTAACTCTAGAATTGCCACAGTTATCCGAGTAATGGTGGAGCGATCAAAGGAACCATAACTGATTTAATGAGCCATTCGCAGTTTCACTGTATCGGAACCGTGTGTACTTAGACTTGCATGGCTTAATCTTTGAGACAAGCATATGCAACTGGCAGGATCAACCAGGTAGCCCTCGCGTCCGGTGGTCTGTGTGTGGGGGGGGAACCGGAGCAGAAGGGGTGGGGTCGGGCACGGGGACCAGGCGGCACTCGCGGGAGACGGCCTCCCCCGGGGTTACCCTCCGCGGCACACCAACCCCCCCTCGTTTTGTTTGTTGGACGTAGGTTACCGCTTCAGCTCCCATGCGCAGTGAGGCAGTCGGGAGGGCCTCGGGATGGGCTTAGGGCCGCGTTACCGCTTTTAAGGTCTGTGGCGGGCAGGCACCGGAGCCGCCTGAACACCCGCGACGGCAACACGCACTCGGGAGCGGTATCTTTTACAGACGCCTGTAGGTTTTGAGAAACATGCTTTAAGCGGAAAGGACCGCTCGGCAGAACGCGGGCAGGGGTCCCCCGCCCCAGTCGGGTGGCGGGGGTACCCGCGAGCGCGGCAGAATTCCCGTAGTAGGACATCTATGGGCCCGGGTGGCGGACGGGCGCTCGACAGGGTCGTCACGGTCTCGCGGCAAAAGTGGTTTCGTGCGGGGTAGTGCGCTAGAGGTCGATCCGCAGGCCGAAGGAACCGTCCACGTAATACAATCCTTCAAGCCGCAGCAACGAGCGGGATCCTCACAGGCCTTGTTGGGTCAACAGAAAAAAAGACTCCAAATAATTTGAGGCAGGACTTCAGGCTTCGGACTGATTGCACAGAATGTTTTTAACTATTCAAAAAAACCCAAGACAGTTCTCCATTGCTGACAAGAAGGTTCTGACTTAATCCCGACAAAACGACAACTTTTATACAGTTTTTCAAGACCATCTCCATTTCTCTGATTGGGCGAGAGTGGGCTTGGTCCATTCTAACACTGTTTCCAAAGTTATGTTTAATGTTTATAACCTCGGTTACTCCCGGTGGTGTCCCAGAGTGTTATTCTGAATGGCCTTGGCTTTAGTCAATTCTGATTGTGTCCTAGTGTGTCTTTAGTTACCTATGAACTTTATTTATATTGGTGTTACGCTAGTAGTGTTAAGTCATGGCCCTCTTCAGGCCATTGTTTTTCTTTCATTTGTAATTTCAATAACATTTCTCTTTGACAGTTTAGTGTTGGAATTTCTAACTTTAAATGTACCAAAAGTTTACCAAAATAGTTCGAATTAATTATCTGACTCCATTAATGGTTAACCAAACACGACCTTCATTCATCCAACAATTATGCGCGCTCGTTTTTGAGAGAAAGATGACCAGGAAGCTGGCAACTTCACACGGGAGCGGATTTATTCCTAACACGAGATCTAATACAAAGCCTGGGGCTCGGTTCCTACCATTACAGCTCTGCGCGTCCCTGTACCCAACAGAGGACGACGCCCCCCCCCCGAGTTGCCCAGGATCATTTATACATTTCAGCAAACAAAGCAAAGATATCCTACTATTCTACTATTGGCTATGTGTCATCTGCAGTTAACTTTAGCTTTCTCTTAGTGGAGGTCTTCTGCCCGCAAGGTGACGTGTCGGCTCTTCCCACGGTGCGCGCCAAGGCAGTTGTTTGTGCCCTCCACTGCCCATGAACCACTGGATCTGTTATTCTGCTCTCACGGTCAATCGTGTGACCATCTCACACAACAACAGCCGGGTGGCCTTGATCGAAGTCCGGGACCCTTCGCGTCTGCACACTCAGTTCTCCGACGTGCGGCTCATCCTGCACAAAACATCTGCCACCCATGCATTTCACACAGCCTGGCCTGACCTTTTCTCATGCATTGAATTAAAGCCCAATCAGTATATATCTTTATTGCATTAAACTGAATACATGTCACTTGTAGTCAAGCTTATAAAATCCTTTATTAGCGCAACACATGTTGAGGCATTAACCAAACAGTCATTTGAATAATGCATTGCAACCATATGCTCAGCCACAATAGTTCGAATTGTGTGGTTTTTTTTAAGGCACTTGTAGTCACATAAATGATCCTTGTGTTGATTCCTCATTTGGCTCTGCATTTGCCTGTAGGGTGCTCTTTTGAAAGAGGCTAACCTGCCGCTGACTCTGCTAAAAAATGTCTGTATTTGTCTGTTATGAGTTTTCGAAAGAGGCTAACCTGCCTTACAAACCTGACCTCGGTTAAGAATTCTGCATCGGCATGTGGTGTGCTTTCTAAGCCGCACAACTTGGTATCTTTTAGACTCAATTATTGTGTGTAATGTTTGAAAGAGTCTTGGCTGGTTCTTTAATCTGGCATATCGGATTGACGCTGCACATACCCCACGCGTATGATGCATGTCGGAGTTCCTTGCTCTTGTCATATACAATATAACGTGTGCGCTGTGTAATACGCTTCCATCCGAAGGAATTTGGCCAGACCTTGAACTTTTGCATTGTTGCGGCATTTGAATAGGCCTACCTACTGGTGTCGCGGCTCGTGTCTCTGTTTTTAGTGCTGATCTGCGGGGGTTTTTCTGTTTGTTCAAACTTATCTATTTTTATTCTAATTTACATGCGTTGTGAACTCTAAAAGCACCAAGCCAGGCACCACAAATACCCTATTCTCAGCTGCTTTTATGTAAATTGGGCCATTAGTGGTTCCCTACAGCTGAGCCATTTGAAGGAAACTTGTTGCTTGATCACTTCACAAAAGAACTGTTTACAGCAAGAAATGTCTGGTTTGTGTTTTCTGCCTTTAACTTTGGGGAGAGATTTGTCTCAAAATCCTTCATCCAAAGACATCTGCGATGTTCACGTTTTTCAGATCCACAAATATTTGTGATTTTTCACCTTTTTTGTGTGTGTTGTGTTAGCTTTTATTATTACTGCTATCTCCCGTTTTTCGTTTATTTCGTTTCCGTCGACCTTGTTTTGCCTTGACACTGAAATTGTTCTGCTCTTACTTGTTATTCCTCTACGGCGCTGCTGCAGCGGAAGAAGAGAAGAATGACACGGCTAAACAAGCTCAAGGAAAATTAACTACGGTCGTATTTTGTTTCCCATAATAAAACGTCATATAAAGGCTTGTTCAGCTGCTCGGGTCCTAATTATGCAGCTATTAACCTCTGTTTACTCACTGGCGGCATCCCAAAATTTCACTTTGTACCATCTGTCACTGTTAGGTGCTCCATAGCAACGTTGCATTAGCAATTTCAGCATTAAATCTTTGTAAACTTGGAAATGTTCTTTTAATTTTTTTTTTAAGCAATCTCTCCATTTTCTGTCTTTCTTCAGCCCTCCAACTATCAACCACTTGAACCACCACCTCCTCTTAATCCTAAACTGGCTGTTGCTCCTGTTATGCCACGTCCACAGAAACCTGCTTCTTCCATGTCTGTTCTGAGAAGGCGAAGGGTCAGGTAATGGATTGTGAAAATTGTTTATGGTATTCAACTGGCAATTTGCTGGCAACCCTGTGATCGCATGGCATACCAGTTCATCGTGTTCCCCACCTTTAACCCAAAGTCAGCTGAGCTCCAGCATCTCCACCAAACCCTCAACTTTTTTGGGGATATGCAGTACAGAGAATTGATTTGTGTATGGATTATCAACCAGAATCTTCTCCCAGAAATTTTGAATTGGCCAACTAGCAGCGGAAAGTCAGAAACCCACAATTGTGAAGGATTATGGCGAGTTGGTCTTCCCTTGGTCCTCTGCAACAATTAGTTTTCTTTTATTCCCCATCTTTGAAGAACATAGGCCCCGCCTACCCACAATGTACGTCTTTGTTTTTGTACATCATAGTGTGCAAAAGGGTCTGATGCAGCCTATGACTTAGAATCAGCCTTGTCTGTGTTGCAACCAGAAGGTGGCAGTGGTGTAAGAGATCCACCAGGATCACCCTGCAGAAGAAGATTGTAGTGGGGGAGGAGTATTGGAGAAAAGTTATGGAAGAGTGTGCAAACTGGAGAGTTTTAGACATCGCAGTAGTGATGGAAAATATAAATAATTTACACTTGAGGAATGCTTTTGGGTTAAAAAAAAAAGAAAAAAAGAAAAAACTTCAATTAAGCATGAGAAAAAGGGTGGAGTTGCTTTTGATGAGTGGATGACCCTTTCTTCCTCGTAAAAGCAAGCAGCCATCAAAAGAAGCTCCGCTTGCCTCACACGGCGCATGGATCGCTTTGCCGGACGGCAGGGAAAACTCATTCAAGATGTTCTTTAATAGTCACACAATGGGGAAGTTTGCAGTGTTACAGCAGCAAAGATATAGATCACACAGAGGCTGCGGCGTAATGTAGCCGTTAATGTATAACATTAGCAGCTGAAATTCATAAAAAGCATGTGAATATATACGTATATACACAAATTCCCATGTATAGACACACTTAAATCCCACAACATATACATGTCTGTCCATGGTACAGAAGGGAAATAAAAATTCTGCAATGATGAAAAATACTGCAATAATAAAAAAAAATACTGCAATGATGAGAATACTGCAATGGTAAACAAAATACAGCATTGGTCAATATTTAACCCTTGTGCATGTTTGTCCATTTTTTTAGCCTTTTTTTTACATCAACGAGAAAACATTGAAAAAATGTCTGGAGCTGAAATATCACATAATTTGTATGGTAGCCTGTGTTGGTGTTTTTGTGAAAAGAGATATGACATGTGATATGGACATTTCATCCTGTTTTACTTAGATATTGTTGTTCTGTAGCCAGTTGCTTGGAATTTTTGCAGTGTTGATCTGTGCATGCTAGTAGTGGTTTAATTCTTTCTGTGAGTGCCTCGGATAGGTTATATGTCATTGATCAGTCTACTCTGGGGCGGAGGGGTGTACCAGGTTTATGTATTTTTGGTGTGCCGTAAATTATGAATTATGTTGGCTGTGGGTACCAGATGGTTAATATGACCGTTTTACTGTCATTGAGAAATGTTTTATGTAATGGCTTTAGTGTAGTTTTTTTGTCTTCAGTTAGGTCTTTCTTCAGTACCTCACAAACGTCATCCTGTAGTAACTAACATTTTCTTGGTCATATTGTTCTGTGTCCATTATACCTGTAGTTCTGCATTTGTCTGCTGAGAGGATTGTGATGTCTTTATTTGCTAATGTTTTAATGACATTTGCTTCCTGCTTTGTAATATTGCTGAGTGGTGATTTGGCCGTTTCCAAAATATCTGCTGTCAAGTTTTGTAGTGCTGCTTGTCCTTGGTTTTCTATTTTTTTCACATACTAAATCTGTTGCCAAAATCAAATCATGTTATGTTTATTGGTGTGATGGTGTAATTGAGTCCTTTTGTTAATATGCTATGTTCGGTTTGTGTGAGTTGGTACCTGAAAAAAAACAAAAAAAACAAACAGGAACACCCAGGCATCGTAACCCCACCTTACATAAGAGGGGTCACGGAACGCATACAAAGAGCAATGAAAAAATAAAAAATACACAATCGTCAGATCACACACATCACTCTGTCAAATACTGTTTCATCCCCAGGACAAGATATGGCCAGAAAACAAATGCAATACAATATACGAGATACCATGCCGATCATGCAATAAAACGTACATTGGGTAGACAGGAGTTTCATTTCAAGAACGAAAGAACATAAAAAATAATGCGAGAAGGAGACAGCAATCAGATAAACAAGAGCAATAAAACAAAAAGCACACCAGGAGCACCACAAGTCAGCCATCACCGATCACTGTTAAAGTCCGCACCAAAGACAACTAACACTGGATCAGGGAGTAAAATGAGATTAGGAAGCGGGGCCCCAGGACCATCAGCAGAGACGAAGAAGCATACATGCTCTCTACCACCTGGAGTAGCATCCTGGAGGGGGCGAACGGACAATGGCGGGTGTTACCTACTTGTCAGAATTGACATGTGAGTCACAAAACACCATCGTGTGACACTCTGACAAAGGTGAAAGACTGTCGCTAAAACATGTCAGGTAAATGACAATTTAATAGTCAGTGAGAAAAGAATCAACTTCAAATTTCACAAGCTTTGTTTCCCTGTTCCACAATCTTAAGATTCTCATTGGCATATAAAAACACATTTTTCCAAAAACAGTCAGTGATTGAGTTTGTTTCTGTGTTTAATGTTATTCTGCCTTTGTGCAGGTGTAAGCGCTGTGAGGCATGTATGAGAACTGAATGTGGAGATTGTAATTTCTGCCGAGACATGAAGAAGTTTGGGGGACCTGGAAAGCTCAAGCAAACCTGTGTGTTGCGGCAGTGTCTCTCAGTAAGTCACCTTTGTTTTTTTAGGGGGCCCATAACCGTGATTTATGGGAAAAAATATAAATATATATACTGTATTTCTATTTGCATGCTTTTTATGAATGTCTGCTGCTGATGTTATACATTAACGGCTACATTACGCATCCGACTCTGTGTGATCTATATCTTTGCTGCTGTAACACCTCAAATTTCCCCATTGTGGGACTAATAAAATACATCTTTATCTTTTTCTTTATCTACAAAATGTGATTATGCATTTAATTCAAGAAGTCTGGAAACAATGTTATCTTGACTGAAACTTAACTTAGAAATTTGTAGTCATAAGGTCAACAAAAAGACAGAAATTATAGTCGAAGCTCTGTACTAGGGATATAAAGAATAATCGAAAATCGATATATCGATTTAAATTGTTTAAAATATGCATCAATGTAAAAAATGAAATAATCCATTTGCAACGCCATGACCATATCTACTCTTTTGTGTCCCTGCTGTAAACAAACTGCATACGCACCATTGCGTTCAATCAAAATCGTCGCCATTCAATTTAAATTTATTTCTATATTTTATTGTTTGGCGTTGCGTTTGTGTGACTGCAACTCACATGCCCATTAGTGGCAATGCGTTTTGTCCATGATGTAAAACAAGCATTGTGGTTACATGGGGTCGTGCAATTGCCGCCGAAGCGTTCAAGACCTGTATGCCCTTTTTATCAATGTCTGTTTGCTCCTTCTTCCTCTTCCCTTTTATACGCTCAATCACAGCGCCACACAGTGCTTAACAAAAGTAACGGATGTACACGCTTGACCCATATTTGGCGTCTCCAAGTAGGATTACCTTTAAACGAAAAATCAAATTTGGGGGGATTTTTCTTCTATTTCAAAGACAAATTGCCCAGTCCCAATTGCTACTATAAAAAAATAGCCTTAAAAGTTTATCTATTACATTTTGCATGACTCACATTACAAAATGACACTTCAGGAGTTTAGGTCCTTCTTGATATGATGATATGATGAAATCCTCTGACCTCTTACATTTGAACAAGAAGTCATTTCGTCCGTGTTTTTTTAAAAAAGAAATGCTCAGAGCACACTCTCTTGCAAATGCTAAACAATGTTGTTGCTGCATTCAAATCTAAGGACAGACAGATTATCAGTAAAAATGATTATCATCGCCTATATTCAGCATTTTGACAGATATCATCTTTTTTTTAATCTGATGACCTATAAGATTCAACCTGTGTTAACTAAAGGGAACTATTTATTTAAATTTTTAGTAAGGTTTGTTAGGTGCTGCTAAGCCTGACAACTTTTTATTCTAATTAAACAAAGATAAGGAGCAGTTTAACATTCTCAGTTTTAATGAAATTTTGGAAAACTCATTTATTTACTGTGGAAAACCATTTATTTCTTCAAGTTTTCAAATAATTTTCCAAGACATGCTGATAACTATCGAAGCTCCCTGTACTTTTTCTTCATTTTTTTAAATTAACATATATTGGAAGAAAAAAAAAAATCTTTTTGCAAATCCAAATATTTGCTTAATAAACATTCTTGAATCACTTAAAGCGTTGGAGTTTGTATTAAAAAAAAATAAAAAATACACCATTAATTTCTCCTTACCCTTCTTTTGCAGAAATTTGCTCCAAATACCTGTCTGCCTCCTTCACTACTAATGATTAAAATCAGGATTAGACCAAAAAAACAACAAACCCATTTTTGAAAAATAGAACATGTGTGTCATTTAGCGAACCGTTTTTTCCTCCTTTCCAGCCAGGACTTCCACTGTCCGCTGTTTGTGAACTATGCAAGGAACCTAACCAAGATGAAACTGGAGATCACTTCTCTACTCTGATGGAATGTTCAAATTGTGCACAGATAGTCCATCCTGCTTGCCTCACGGTACAGAAGTGTTTTTTTTTTTCTTTTTTTCTTGTTTTTAATTATTTTTCATGTCAAATGTTATTTAAGTGTGACTGACATTTTACTGATTCAAACGGCTGACTTTAAAGCACCGCAGGATGAATGTCATTTGCGAGAATGGCTATCTCTTTGTGTGCCCTGCACACAATGACAGTGAGACCTGGAAGGGCGTGATTAGGAGGAATGCACATATACTCCTTTTCATATACGAATTATTGGCTATCTTCCATATTAAGACCAGGTATCTTGGAGAGAAACAAAATCTTTTTGCCAAACATGTAAATATTAATTTGGTTGAAATACTCAGGAAAATTAAGCAAATTCAGTTTCACTGCCTCATCAATTATAACAACTTTCCATCTTTCACTTCAGATTCGGGGTGAAGGAATTATCAACAAAGATCTTCCAAGCTGTTGGGAATGTCCAAAATGTGTTGAAGGTTTCACTGACTCAGAGGTACACAACTGACAAACACTAAGATGAATGTGCAATGTGAAGAGAAGTGTTATTGTATTAATCACATAAAGCTCACTTTGCATGTACATTCCATTATTATTTTAATTAAATGAATTTTAATTGTTAACTTGCTCAGCACAATTTTGCAATGTGTCCTCTGCATGCTCCACAAAAATCAACACACTAAATAACAAATGTAATTAGATGGGTTGATGACAAGTGTTACATCCATGTTTAAAATTACAATTGATTGTTTTATTATATTTATGAGGGCTTGTCTGCACTTTATTTTTGAGTCTCTGGGCTCATCTCAGCCACTCAATAGCTCCCTCCAATGTTGTCATGGCCGTTCTCGTTTGAAAACCTTGCAAGAGATGGTTGAGCTCTTCTGAGTTCCCCGATTACTAAAACAAGACCACCCACGCAAAATGGGCTAATTTTGTAAAGTTATTGAAGGCTTTCCTTAGCTTTCTATAATCGTTCAGCCATGGTTATTTGTGTTTTAGACCCATGTTAAAAAAACACCTGGCAAATGTTTTGAATTGTAAATAAAATGCAAAATATGGTCCCTTAAAGATAGAGACAAATAAGGCGAAAACAACAAAGTGTCCCAGGGAATAATTGCTTATCAATTTGTATGTTGGTTGGATAAACAACGTTGCTTCAACCATTAACATGGTAATGTCAAAGAGAGCAAGCCATTTCCTCTATAGAATTATCAATAATTTGTAAAATAAATACCCACATGTGTGTACTGATAAATAGTCTGAATCAGGGATCCTCAACCCTGTTCCTTGAGGGCCAGTGTCCTGCCTGTTTTCCCATATCTCCCTGCTGCAAGACACCTGATTCAAATGATCAGATTATCAGCAAGGTCTTCAGACGCAAGATAACAATCCTGATCATGCGACTGGCTGGCAACCAGTTCAGGGTGCCGTGCGCCTTTTGCATATAATCAGCTGAGATGGCTCCAGCACCACCCTGCAACCCTCTACGCGGGATAAGTGGTGTGGATGATACATGACACTCATGGGCAAAGGCTACAGTGTGGCGTTAGACTTGCGCCACAATTACAACCACGTAGGAGGTATTGAGCATACAACCTTGTTTTGAGCCAAAAAAACGGAGTGTTTGTTTACCTGTTGCAGACATGAAACAGCAGCTAAACCAACAAAGGGATAGTGCGTGCACGCATTCCAAACAAAAGTGTGACTTAACTTCATTCAAATAAATGACCAGTCGCATCCTCGAGGACCGATGTCCTGGATGTTTTAGAATTAGAATTAGAATTAGAAATCCCTTTATTGTCATTGTACTCAAGTGTGCAACGAGATTAGAGGGTTCCCCTCTCCAGTGCAATACAACAATAATACAGACAAATATATAAATTAGATAAATAAATAAGAGAGTGCAAAGGAATTCAGTACTGAATAGGGTATATAAAAACACATCACAATGCTGTTCTGCAAGGTAAGGGTGTTCTCGTGTGTGTGTGAGAGTTCAGAATGGAGATGGCTCTCGGAAAGAAACTGTTTCTCAGTCTATTGGTCCTCGATTTGATGCATCTGTAGCGCCTGCCAGAGGGCATCAGGTCAAACAGGTGTGAGTTTGCCTCCTCCAACGTACCTGATTGAAATGATCAGCTTATGAGCACTCTCTGCAGAAATATCATGATCCTGGTCATTTGGTGTGTTGAAAGACAGAAACATCTAAGGCACACACGATAGTGATTCTCGAGGACTGGTTTTGCATACCCCTTTGCTACACTTACGGGTACATTTTATGAACATTGACTGAGTGTCATCTTCCACAAATTAGTATTTCCCGTGCATTGCTGGAGGACCATGGATGTAAACAACATTGCACACTACACTACATTACAATGTTCATAAATACAGTGTACATTCCTTGAAAATGTGTTTTACTACCAGATATTTTCAGTTGTCTTTTATCTCTTGATAGTTGTGCTTCATTTATTTTGATCTTTAATCAATGAAACTGTTTCTAAAGTTATATTTAATAAATTGACTTTTTTATTTAGATAGGTTAAGAAAATCACTATCAATTGAAATTAAATACAGCTACATCACCCAACCCTAATAAACACGTTTTAGGTTGCTGGTTGTGTGGACGACCCAAGAGCAAAGAGGCAGGTTGATTAGACGAAAAAGGTGATGGTTTTATTTAATAAAGGCTGCAGCAGGTGTTGGCCGGCTAGTGAGTGCAGTCCTCGTTCAAAAGAAAGGAATCCAAGGGGTTGAGGATACAGGGCAGGCAAGCAGGGAGCAAAGGACAGACGATCAGGGAACAAGGCAACGTCAGATACTAAAATACGACTTCATAGTGAGGGGCAGTGGTGCGACGGTGATTGGCTTGTACCTAAAATTTTGACAATGCACGGGGCAGGGCAGTACGGGCCTATCTCCAAACCCTAGCACACTTGTGTAGGTGGCTCTTGACAGAAGGGACAGCACAGCTCCCCTCCTGCGTCAGAAGCAATGGGGGTTGATAGCGTAAGGGGCATTGAAACGGAGACATATCCAAGGAGGTACTATTGTGCGCATATTCAACCCAAGCACGGTGGGAATTCCAGTTGGCGGGGTTTGCATGGTTCATAAAGCGTAAGGCGGACTCCATCTGCTGATTGGCACGCTCTGCATATCCATTTGTCCGTGGTTGGAAACAAGAGGACAGGCTAACTCCAATGCCCAGTCCAGCACAAAAGGATCTCCAGACTTATGAAGTGAACTGGGGGCCTCTATCAGACACAATGTCCGAGGGAATTCCATGCAGACAGAAAACATTAATTCAAAAATCAGCCGTCTCTTTAACTGGCGGAAGTTTTGGGAGTGCAAGGAAGTGAACAGCCTTAAAAAATCTGTCGACAATGGTCAGGATGATAGTGCTGACTCCTGATGGAGGAAGGCCAGTGATAAAATCCACCGCTATGTGCGACCAGGGATGTCCAGGTATGGGGAGCAGACGCAGTAGGCTAGAACTGGGCCGGTTGGACGTCTTACAACGTGCGCATGCAGTACAAGCAGAAACAAATGCTCTCGTGTCCTCCTCCATGGAGGGCCACCAGAAGCGTTGACAGAGAAATACCAATGTACGGTGGATTCTGGCGTGGCATGTCAGCGGTTTGGAGTGTCCCCATTCAAGCTCCTGGGAACAGACAGAGGGCAGCACAAACATGTCTTTCATGCCCACAAAAAAGAAGCCCACACCCACAGGTGAAGAGGAGGATCGGATGATTCCAGCAGCCAATGACTCAGAGATGTATTCTTCCATTGCTTCCGTTCCCGTAGTGATATGTTGAACAGCCGACCACTGGGATGGGACAGACGTGGCTTAAGGTCGATTGTGCAATCATGCGGTCTGAGCGGCAGTAAGGATGTGGCACGGTGTTTGCTAAAAACTGGAGCACGGTCATGATAACAGACAGGAATGAGAGAAAGATCCAATTGTTCAGGCAGTTGAGGAATACTAGTGGTTCCGACAGCTGACCGCAAACAGTCCTTATGACAGAAGTTACTCCAAGAAGTGAGCTTATCCCCGGTCCAGTTTATGTCAGGGTTGTGAGCTTTCAGCTAAGGTAATCCAAGTACTAATGGTACTTGTAGCCTGTCAAACACATCAAAACTGATTACCTCCTGATGGTACACTGACATTGTGAGGGAAATTGGTGCAGTCTCCTAATATATCTTGTAGAGTAGCTGTCCATTGAGAGCTCGGGCCATAATGGGGGTTGACAGTAACAGAAGGTCAATGCCCATCTGTTGCACCAGACTGCGATCTATCAGGTTGTCATCTGCGCCAGAATCAACAAGAACGGCGAGAGGCATTGAAACATTCCTCCAACAGAGTGTGAGCAGTGAGCAGTGAAATGTACACAGGTGGAGGTATTAGAGGTAAGATTCATCAATGTGTCCTTAGCGGGATGAGAACCCACCCTTCCTCCTCAAGATCGCAAAGGGCAATAGGCAATAAAGTGCCCACAGTAAAGTCACAAATGGGCACTGCATCGGCGCACTCTCTCCTCTTCTGTGAGCCAGGCACGCCCCAGCTGCATGGGCTCACAGTTACCGCCAGGGGGTGGAGTGGGTGTTGATACCTGTGC
This sequence comes from Idiotropiscis lumnitzeri, assembly GCF_059441095.1. Classification (NCBI taxonomy): domain Eukaryota; kingdom Metazoa; phylum Chordata; class Actinopteri; order Syngnathiformes; family Syngnathidae; genus Idiotropiscis; species Idiotropiscis lumnitzeri. The sequence goes on along the minus strand of NC_142398.1, from coordinate 859,996 downwards.
CTCATAAGGGGAGAGGGCAGTAAACTGTTGTGGAGAAGTACTGGCCTGAGTCCGGAGCTGGAACATTCCCTCTGGCGCTCACAGAAACAACAATCAAGCTTGATTGCAAAACTAAAGAGTTAGTCTAGGCTGGTAGGTTAGTTTATCCTGAAGTGTATCGGTGAACGCGACCTGAAAGATTTCCTGACTTGCCTCTTCGTTAAAATTACTCTCAGCTGCGAGCATTCTGATGGCAATAGAAAACTCAGCCGCACTGCGAGATTTTTGCCGTGATGACATGAGCCGCTTGGCAGCCTCACTGCCACGGACAGGGTGATAAAAAAAATTCAAATCCTCCCTTAATACAGAATAAGACGCACAAACGGGAGACTGTCTCTCCCACTCAGCTGTGGTCCATGACAAGGCGGAACCCCGCAGACAGCCAATGATATAAGATATTTTAGCCTGCTTAGTGGGGTAGGAAAATGACTGCTGACCAAAGACTAGCGATCACTGAAACAAATAGGAACGACAGGCGCCCAAATTGCCATCGTGGGTGACCGGTGTTGGCACAAATGGTTTCTTGGGTGCATGGGGGCGGGTGCAGCTGCGGGCTCTGAGTTTCCACGGAGCTTTAACACGGAAAGGTCTTTTCTGGAGCGTAGTAAAGACATGTGCAAACTCACGGACCTTAGCCATCATCATGTTGAGTCCTTAGTCATGTTATAGTCGTAGTCAAAAAGTGCACTTTGTCCAGCAAGAGTCTGGCGGACAGGGTCAGTCTCTGCTGGATCCATGGTGGCCAGATCAAGCTGTTAGGTTACTGGGTATGTGGAGGACCCAAGAGCAAAGAGGCACGTGGAATAGAAGAAAAAGGTGATGGTTTTATTTAATAAAGGCTGCAGCAGGTGTTGGCTGTCCAATGAGTGCAGTCCCAGTTCAAAAGAAAGGAATCCAATGGGTTGAAGGATACAGGGCTGGCAAGCAGGGAGCAGAGTAAAGATAAAGATGGGGAAATTTGCAGTGTTACAGCAGCAAAGATAAAGATCACACAGAGGCGGCGGCATAATGTAGCCGTTAATGTATAACATTAGCAGCAGACATTCATAAAAAGCATGCAAATATACACAGTATATACGTATATACACAAAGCCCCATGTACATACACACTTACATCCCACAACATATACAAGTGTAAGGAAACACTCCTAAAGTCTGTCAATAGTACAGAGGGGAAATACATAAAAACGCTTCAATGATAAAAAATACTGAATGATAGAAAATACTGTAATGATAAAAATACTGCAATGATAAAAGTACTGTGATGGTAAGAGGACTGAAATGATAGAAAATACTGCAATGATAAAAGTACTGTAATAGTAGAAGTACTGCAATGATAGAAAATACTGCAATGGTAAAAATACTGAAATGGTAAAAGTACTGCATGACAGAAAGAACAGATAGAAAATACTGCAATGATAAAAGTACTGTAATGATAAGAATACTATAATGGTAATCAAAATACAGCATTGATCACTATTTAAGTACAGCATTGGCTAAAGTACAGTAGTAGTGTGTATTGCATCCTAGGACTGCACAATTGCACTAATACCCGCCTGTTTGTAGGCCTGACCTAATGTTCTTGTTAAGAAGTCTGACAGCAGGAAGGAGTGGCGAAATCTCTCTTTTGTACAGCAAGGGTGTAACAGTCTATCACTGAAGGAGCTGTGGAGTGTTCTCAGAGTGTCATTGAGTGGGTGGGCTGGGTTGTCCAGCATTGATGACAGTTCCGCCGTCAACCTCCTGCCCCCTGCTGAGTCCACAGAGTCCAGGGAGCAGCCTAGGACAGAGCTGGCCCTCCTCACTAGTTTGTCCAGTCTGTTTTTGTCCCGGCACGAGATGCCTCCTGCCCAGGAGACCACTCCATGAAAATGACCCATGAAATCACAGAGTCATCGAAGTTCTTGAGGAGTGTCCTCTGAACACCACAGGACCTCAGCCTCCTGAGTAGGAAGAGTCTGCTTTGACCCTTCCTATAGAGAGCATCTGTGTTGTCGCTCCAGTCTAGTTTAATGTTCAGATCAACACCCTGGTACTTGTAAATTGAGACCCTCTCAACGTCTGTTCCCTGGATATTTACTGGCGCAGGTGGAGAGTGCCGACGCTTACAGAAATCCACCACTAGCTCTTTGGATTTCCCAGCGTTGATTTGGAGGCGGTTCTGCTGACACCAGTCCACAAACCCCTCAGTAACCCCTCTGTACTGATAGTCTCCGTCAGTGATGCGGCCGACAATCGAGGAGTCATCAGAGAACTTCTGCAGGTGACAGGTAGAGGAATTGTTTTTGTAGTCCGAGGTGTAGAGGGTGAACAAGAAGGGAGCCAGAATAGTTCCCTGCGACGCTCCCGTGCTGCAGAGGAGCACGTCAGACACACAGTCCTGTGTTCTCTAGTACTGTGGCCGGTTTGTGAGGTAGTCGTGGATCCATGTGACGAGGTGGTGGGCCACTCCCGCCTGCTCCAGCTTGTCTCTCAATAGGGTCGGTTGGATGGTGTTGGAAGCACTGGAGAAATCAAAGACCATGATCCTCACAATGCTACCCGCCTTCTACAGGAGGGAGAGTGAAGTGTGGAGCAGGTAGATGATGGCATCATCCACACTGATGCCAGGCTGGTATGCGAACTGGAAATATATATATATTGGCTGCCCTCCCCCTCTGGCAGGTGCTACAGGTGCATCAAATGAAAGACTAATGGACTGAAAAACAGTTGCTTTCCGCGAGCCGTCTCCATGCTGAACTCTCTCACACGCACACACAACCACCCTTACCTTGCAGAACAGCGACCTATTTACACACACACACATATATATATATATATATGTATATATATATATGTGTGTATATATATATATATATATATATATGTATATATATATATATTATTATTATATTTTTTTTTTTTTTTTTTTTTTTCCCCAAGATGGCGGCGCGCATAGACGCAGCGGCTAACAGCTCTCCCTCCCAGTGCTCCTTATTACTTTTTATTAGTGTTTGCTTGCTCTTATTGGCACCAACTGAGGCACAACATCGATATACCCGCCAGGACATCGTGGACATTGGATATGATGCGGAATAGAATAGAATAGAATAGAAATCCCTTTATTGTCATTGTACTCAAGTGTGCAACGAGATTAGAGGGCTCCCCTCTCCAGTGCAATACAACAATAATACAGACAAATATATAAATTAGATAAATAAATAAGACATCACAATGCTGTTTTGCAAGGTTAGGGTGGTCTCGTGTGTGTGTGAGAGTTCAGTATGGAGATGGCTCTCGGAAAGAAACTGTTTCTCAGTCTATTGGTCCTTGATTTGATGCATCTGTAGCGCCTGCCAGGGGGCAACAGGTCGAACAGGTGTGAGTTTGGGTGGGTATTGTCTTTGACGATGTTGAGAGCCCTTCTGAGGCACCGGGCGGTGTAGATGTCCGACAGCGAGGGGAGAGGGCAGCCAATAATCCTTTGCGCTGTTTTGACTGTCCTCTGGAGCCTCACTCTGTCCGCCTCAGTGCAGCCGCTGTACCAGGTGGAGACACAGTACGTCAACAGGCTCTCGATGGACGAGTGGTAGAAGGCCAGCAGCAGCTTCCTGTCCAGGTTGAATTTCCTGAGGACTCTCAGGAAGTGCAGACGTTGGCGGACCTTCTTTACCACTGCTGTGGTGTTGTGACTCCAAGAAAGGTCATCGGAGATCTGTACTCCCAGGAACTTGAACGTGTGGACCCTCTCCACACACACGCCTTCGATGCAGAGGGGGGGCGGCAGCGTCTTGTTCCTCCTGAAGTCGACGACAATCTCCTTTGTTTTATCAGAGTTAAGGTGCAGTCTGTTGTCCTTGCACCAAGTTGTCAGTCTCTTTACCTCCTCTCTGTAGGCTGTCTCGTCACCTTCCGAGATCAGACCGACCACTGTCGTGTCGTCAGCAAACTTTACGATGGTGTTGTTGCCGTGGGCCGGGCTGCAGTCGTAGGTGTAGAGGGCAGAGAGAGGAAGCAGAAGCGGGGCTGCAGGTCCGGTGTCTTGCAACGGCTGCGGCGGCAGCCCCACAGGCAACCACTGCCGAGTCTGTACCTCACCAACGCCAGATCCGTGGTCCACAAAATCGACGATCTGGGATTACAAATCCTGGGAAACCGCTATGTGCGAGATAGCAGTGTGATCGTCGTCACGGAATCCTGGCTACACGCAGACGTCCCCGACGCTATCATCCAGCTGGCCGGGCGCTCGCTACATCGCGCGGAACGGACGAGGGACACCGGTAAGAGAAGAGGCGGGGGGCTCTGTGTTTACGTGCATGAGAACTGGTGCGGCGATAGCACGATCGTCGAGAAGCACTCTTCCCCCGACATCGAGTTCATGTCCGTTAAATGCCGGCCTTATTTTCTCCCGAGGGAGCTAACGGTCGTGATTGTCACAGCTGTTTACATCCCTCCCGACGCTAGCACTAGCAGGGCGCTCTCGCTACTCGCGTGCGTCATCAATAAACATCAGCGGGCCCACCCTGATGGCTTTCACGTAGTAGTGGGAGACTTTAATAAGGCCAATTTAAAGACTGTACTCCCAGAGTTTCACCAGCATGTCAAGTGCCCAACGAGGGGAGACAACACTCTCGACCATGTGTACTCGAACATCAAGCACGCATACAGGGCCGTCCCACTCGCCCCTCTCGGCCAGTCAGACCACCTGTCCTTGCAGCTCGCACCTGCGTACACCCCTCTCAGACGCAGATTCAGGCCCACCACAAAGACTGTGAAAACCTGGCGTGACGACGCCATGAGTGAATTACAGGACTGCTTTCAAGACACAAACTGGGACCTCTTTGATCATCAGGACCTTGATGTCTACACACATTGTGTACTGGACTACATCAAGTTCTGCATGGAAACTGTGTCCCTACACAGGACTATACGGACCTTCCCAAATGCGAAGCCCTGGATGTCCAGCAGGGTTCGCTCT